>NC_091454.1:228129094-228429094 GCF_027789765.1 Dendropsophus ebraccatus
TACTGTGTGCTACTCCTCACTGGTATTTCTATTACCTCTATGGTACGCTGGTGATGTCGACTGATATATACTGCTGTATATTGGAACATGTCACTAACCTGCCACAAGACTGATTGGCTGGGCTGGGAGCTTTTGTCTGCTCACTGTCGATCACAGAGCCCCATTTAACTGTAAGCACTCGTCAGAAGAGCCTACAATTTAAAGTGACACTGTCACCCCCTTTGTGCATTCTGACATCTCTACACAGGTGTAAAGGGTAAATTTAGCGTTTTTCATACCTATTTCATATCATACATCATGGTACTTGTTCAAGTAAAAAGTGATCTTTCATCAACTGCAGATTGTGTTAAGTGGGTGAGGCCTTGCGGCATTAGCGCCACTTATCCCCGCCCACAACGGCACCATCGCCACTGCCCCTTTGACGCCCATTGGTTGGCCTACTTAAAGGGGGTGGGGTCTAGACCTTTCGCCCAGCCTGTTCCAATGGCCGGTGAGGAGGCGGGGCTAACTGTGGCATTTTGGGCGGGGCTAAGCGGTGCTAATGCCGCGAGGCCCCCGCCCACTTAACACAATCTGCAGTTGATAAAGATGACTTTGTACTTGAACAAGCACCATGAGGTATGATATAAAATAAGGTATGAAAACCGTGAAATTTACCCTTTACACTTGTGTAGAGATGTCAGAGTGCAAAAAGGAGGTGACAGTGTCACTTTAAGGGACTATCTAGCACAGAGTCCACCCGTGGATTTCCTAGTTCCCATAAGCCAGTTCAAGACCTGTGCTGGCTGGTGTTATATTTCATGTGGTCAATTCTAGGTACCTGCAGTTACCTACCTAAACTACATCTGAGGTGCTGGCAGGTACCGACTAACATGTGCTTGGCCTAAAGGGCTATGACCCCTGTGACCTGTATTGAAGGGTATTTAAGATGGTAAAGACCTGATCTCTCCATTGTTGGACCCAGTCAAGAGTATTGGAGATATAAACACCTAAGCGAAATACAGAAAACTCGGAATACAGTGTAGTATTGGAGTCTAGGTAGAACACTGGATGAGTTGGGGATAGGTGTTCACAAGATGTCAGTGGATTCAATTAACAACAACAAAAATCTTGACATTGAATCCACATTATAAAAAAATATAGTAAAGTCGAATTTATGAATCCATACATTTTGCCTAAGTCACTTATCATTGCCTGTAGACATGATCTAGGTATACGCTATGGAGTAATCTCACTGGGTGAGCAGCAGGTACTCGGAGGGATATCCAGATCTCACTTGTTGTCACATCATCCAATTACTTCCATAATGACTATTTCTCTTAATCTGCGACTAAAGTAACAATTAAGACCTGACGCCGACTAATTATTGAACAAACAAACGAGTCCCGGGGGCCCCATCCCCCATTGTGTCAGTTCTATAAATAACAGACTCCGCTCCACACTGACAGCTGTTTCTCCTATGTTCTCCAGTGATCGGGGGGAGATCGTATCTATGAGAACAAGGTAAGGGTGAGTTATATCATATATAATGTTTCAGTAAAATGATCCTTATAGTTAGAGGCTCACTGGGAAGAGAAGGAGGAGACACTGGATGGTTTACCATGTAATATGCAGCCAAAAGCAGTAACTCATTGAGATATCTCAAAGTGTTACTTGTGTCTCAACATCAACCTATAGCCTTTCATTGGGTTCCATCAATGTTCTCATTTTCATGTCAAAGAAAAACACATCATCAAAATGTTTCAGAAATGGGATTGGAGGTTCAAATGCAGCTTCATAAAATAAGGTTCTTATTAGGAGATTCCCCAATGTGCAATACAGTGAGTTACTGGTGTGCTACTCTTCACTGTTATTCTATTACCTCTATGGTACGTTGGTGATGTCGACTGATATATACTGCTGTATACTGGAACATGTCACTAACCTGCCACAAGACCATCAGTAAATGGATACAACGGATACACTGTATCCAAATGGTAACCATGGCTGTAATAACATGTTATCTGTATTCCGCAGGCACATTTACCATGATATCAACTGGCAAAGTTTGGCTTGTGTTTTATCACTTTATTTAAATAAAAAAAAAATTGTCTTTTTCTGAGATTTATTGTGCAATAATCCTAACTTCTTATCGGTACTGTTCTTTGCATTGAAATTCCTTTTCTTTTCTTTTTTTTTTATGGGAAGGAGGGGGTGATTTAAGCGTTATTATGATGTGGGTCCTAGAATGAACCAATCCAAATGCTTAACCACCAATGATGTGTGGCTGTGCTGCGTAAATGCATTGACAGTGTCATCTAAAGAGTAAAAAGCTGACTATGGCTATCTGCTCCATGTTGGCTATTAGAGGACACCTATATCAGGACAAGTCCCGAGCCCTTTCTATACTCAATCAATGCCATCAGGACGAGTATACTCCTCCTGTGTCATCAACTTGAAAAAAAAATGGAGGTGGACATACCCTTTAAAAGATTGGTGGCTACCATAACAGATCACATTATAATGCCATTGGTTCTTTTGAGTGGAGGTAATTTTAGTGTAAGTGCCTTTTCTATGGAAGGGATCAAACCAGGGTCCCAGGAAATAATCAGCCCTAAAATTCTCTTTGTGTGCAAGAAGCTTTCTTCTCTTGACATATCAGGGGCTGTAGGTATATGTGCTATGAGCTTAAACCAATGTCTTCTGTCTGTTCCAGAAGGTCTCAATGAAAAAAAACTCCAAAATTGGACCCAGGCAAGAAGACGATAAATAGCTGTAGCTTTTCTTTTATAGATTATCTTTATGTAAAGTGAAGGATCAGGTGTAATGAAGCTCCAGCCTCCTGGATCTTCTAATGTTCAAGTGCTGCAACTTTTTGTGTTCTTTTAATTCTAAGAGTAATGTTAGATGATGAAGATGCAAGAAGTCAACTCCACCTCGGTCTCCGAATTCCTTATTCTGGGATTCCCGGCTCTGTATGATTACAAGTTGTCTTTCTTCTCTATTATTCTTGCCATGTATTGTGTGACTATATGTGAGAACCTCTTGATCATTCTCCTGGTGTCCACTAGCCGACGTCTCCACTCTCCCATGTATTTCTTCCTTGGACATTTGGCCCTGTCGGACATTATCCTGGTAACAAGTGTTGCTCCAAAGTTGCTGGATGTTATCATACGAGAAGGGAGTGCTATACCTTTTGTTGGGTGTTTAACCCAATTTTACTTGTATGGAGGAACAGTCAGTGCCGAATGTTTCTTGCTGACAGCCATGTCCTATGACCGGTATTTGGCCATCTTGTAAACCGTTAAGTTATATCTCAATGATGAGCGTGAATCTTAAATACAGCCTGATCATCTCATCCTGGGCACTTGGCTTTCTGTTGGTGCTTATATCACTTATACTTGTATGTGGTTTGGACTTCTGTGGGCCGAATGTTATTAACCATTTCTTCTGTGACTATGCTCCACTTTTAGAACTTTCCTGCTCATCTACAACTGTCCCTGATATTGAAATGATTATCCTTTGTTTTCCAATAATAATTTTTCCATTTTTATTTGTTATCTTATCATATGTTCATATTTTTAACACAATTTTTAGAATTCCCTCCACATCAGGCCGGCAGAAGACCTTTTCCACTTGTAGCTCTCACCTGGTGGTTGTTTCTTCCTATTATGGGTCCATGATCACAATCTACGCATTCCCATATGGAGGGAATTCAGTAAATGCTAACAAGTTTATTTCCTTGGTCTACATTGTACTGACCCCCCTTCTAAACCCCATGATATACAGTCTGAGAAACAAAGAGATTCAGGCTTCTGTAATGAAACATCTGTTAGTTTGCACTAAGAAAAGAGTCATGTAGGAGAACAAAAAACTAACCTTCTGTATGTTTTCATAGGACCCTAAAAATGTTGGTATTTTTATTTTTTTCAGCCCTGTTTTTGTTAAATCCTCCATTTTAATATGTTAATATGTATGAGGGTGGGAGCACAGCCATCAGCGTACCAATTTGCCTGCACCCAGTCCTCCTCATGAATATTGAGAAGGAGCTCTGCAGTGATGTCACTCCACCCACACATCACTGCAGAGCGTCAAAAGAATATTCAGGAGGAGGAGCATGTGTACTTGGTATTTCAGTGCACCAAGGATGGTACTACCACCCCCAGTGAACCTAATTATCTAATTTACATATATTAAAAAAAAAAAAGATTTAGGGAGAACAAAGCTTAGGGTTAAGGCGCCAGTCTATTAGCGAGTACTGGCCCCGATTTAAGCACTGGAGGCGCGTCGGCCCGACCACAGTGGCAGGAAACCCCCTCCCCTCCCACTTAAAGTGAATGTACCTGATTGTACAATCGCTTTAACTAAAAAAAAAAAAAAAAAACATTTAGCCAAAAGCACAATAAGTGAAAAGAAAATAATAGTAAATAATTTACATTTTAAAATGACATTTTTTCATATGGTAACATTAGTCAACTGATAAAACAAAAAAAATTAACAAAATTAAGTTAAAAGATAGTTTTATTAAAAAAATAAAATAAAATATTGGGATATTCCAACATTTTGTTGTTAAGGAAAAAATAATAAAAAATAGTAAAGTTTATATTTAGATTCAAGCAAAAGAGATTTAATTTGTTAGTTAAAAAAATCTGAAATTGTAAAGATTTTATTCTCTAATCTTTAATGTTACATGGTGAGGCTATGTTCACACGCAGTAAGTTACCAGCCGGGTCACAGAACAGACGGTCTCTGAAAAGATCTTTATCTCTGAAATGATCTTTATGGCAACAGAGTTCTGATGTGGCCGCATTCGAGCACGCCCGTATCAGAGCTCCCCACAGCACACTATGGGCACTGACATGGTTTTCTATGACTGCTATTCAATAAATAGCGGCCGCAAGAAACTGACATGTAAGTTGTTTGCGGCGCCACTATAGATCCTGGCCGGAGTGAATACTATGTATATACATTCCGTCCGGGATTCCTAGGCAGCAATGGCACGTATAAATCAACGGCCATGGTTTTGCAAAAATGTACGGTGTGTGAACATAGCCTGAAGTGTTATATTCAAGGCTAAAAGCTTCCATTGATTATCATTAGAAAGGGCGGGCCAGATGGCGCGACAGTGTTTCTAAGGGTTCTCTGGAGTGAAGTTTACCTCTAACAGCGTGGAACCAGCGCCGAGGAGCGCCTCCCCAGCGTCCCAGGCGCTATAGGGGGCTATCAGCAGGTTAGATTTGTTTAACTTGTTGATAGTTCCCCTTGTGATGTTAACAAAGGCTGCATCTGTAGAAAAAAATCTCTTTGTTTCCTTATGTCCTTATTATTAAAATTAATACAATGATGAAAGCTATAAACTGGAATTATAATTTATTGTATTAAAATATTTTCTTTACTAACTACAAATGAAAAGAAAAAAGGCCACACGTAAATAATTACCCTTCACTCTTAAAAGAAATATGTGTATTTAATATATTTTAATTCTTTATTTTAAAAAAGATTACATTTTTGTTAATTTTCTTTTTCAATTTCCTATGCTTGAAATTATAGTATTCTTTTCTATTTTTTAGTAGATTTCTCACTTTTTTTTTATTTTTAAATATCAACAATCAACAAACAACAGCTTCTGATATTTCCAGCATCTTCCTTCCACATTTCACTAACATGTTGTAAACTGATATAAAATTGTCTCATGTGTTTAATATTGGAAATTTAGATTGTGAAACAGGGAAACAGGGACTGATGGGAATGACCACAATATCTGTAAAGCATTGCAGAATATGTTATATAAGAAGAATAAGTAAATAGTAAAAAAATGATAAATCATATGGTTGCTATGGTAAATGTCACTCCCAATGTTGCTCCCCTTATGACCTTATATAATACAATAAACTCCTGCCATGTGGCAACTTAAACCATGTTGTCTATAGTTCCATGCATTGGGATCTTCTTAATGAATTTTTAGCGCCACAAACTTTTTACTGCAACTATCGATCTAGTGTGACAACTCTGTACATGCTATATGGGCAATTTTCTACTTGTTAGTGTAAAAAAATCTTTTATTCTGGCGGTGTAGGTGGAAAGGGACAAAGCTTATAGCTGCCATGCCTTAGGTCCAGGTTCCACAACGATAATCTACTCCAGAAGCAAGCTAACATGAAGAAGAGTGGAGAAGAAAATAAAGGCAATGCAAGCCTAGGCCAAGGAAGCTCTAGGCCCTACCTCTTTGACCTTGCACCAACAAAATAATAATAAAAAAAAATGTACACAAATAACGGCACATAACATGGAGTCAGGGCGTGGATTGAGTAAGGCTGTGCAATGATAGCAGCGTGTGTGTGTGTGAAGGGGTGCAGATTTGCTTTAGTGCACAACAGTTGTAATTAGGGATAAAGTGAAGGTGTCAGCTGATTTTTTTTTTCTTTAAAAATGGTAAATAAGGGACGTAACAGTGTTTTTTTTTTTGTTTTTGTTTTGGTTATAGCCTTTTTTGTTACTACAGCAAAGAATTAATGTTAGCCCAGAGACTGAAGGCAAAGATAAAGGCCCTAGTACACTAAGGGGGACATGTATCAAGCGGCAAATTGTGTTTTTTTTTGGTGCCCATTTGCGAATGATTTTATTTGCAAATGGCCTGTTTGCGAATAAAATATTCACAAATAGGCATTTTCCGCCGGGTACGCCGGGGGGCGGAACGGGGGGCACAGACTCAGAGTCTGCGCGATTCATTGTTTTCATGCTAAGATAGGCAGAAAACCTACTCCAGCTCTCAGCTGGCGTAGGTTTTCTGCCGTGCACATCGGCAGTCCACCTCTACATAAATCTCCGTAGTGCCGGAGCTGCGGGGACATTATTAAGTCCGGCGCAGAGAACGTCGGACTTCATAAATGTCCCCCTAAGTGATTATCGGCCATATTTGCCTACAGCCGTAGGTAATGTTAAAGGTCAATGATTAGCCGACATGCACAATATCGGCTGATCCTTGTCTTTCAACATGTTGAACAAAACTATAATGATAGTGACGGTCTGCTGGCTGTCACTTCGTGAAATAGGCCGCTGCGGATCCCTGGCCTGTAATTACTATGAGATGATATACCGCTGCAAGTATGTAAGGAGACCTCCCCATTAAACCCTGCTGGCCGGAGCACACTGTACATGCTTCACACCCTGGCTTGCCTTGGGGGCTTCCGGCATCTGGACGTTCCGCTCAGCCAATTAGTGGCTACAGCAGGGCAGCGCACTGATTGGCTGACTAAGATCTCCAGACACAAGGAGCCCCCAAAGCAAGCAAGGGTGTGGAGCATGTGCAGTATGCTCCGGCCAGCAGGGGTTAACGGGTTGGCCCTGCTGCAAGTATGCATTCTCATAGAAATTACAGGCCAGGGATCAACAGCGGATTTTACTGTGAATTTGCAGTGAGGAAGCTACTGTGCATGCTCGTTTTGTGTTTTTACCCTTAAAGAAGATCTGAAAGAATCATTTGGTGTATTCTAAATCTCGGTTTCTTACACTTACTTTGAGAGTCTAACACACACAGTAAACGGGGCGATATCACTCCTCCAAATTTGGTTATGTTAACGACAGTAAAATGACAATGTTACTTAGTTAACCTATTTGGGTTTCCTCCCCAGGTGTCCTTGGTCATGGGAGAAGTCAGTGTATGATGTAGTGTAGTTTTGTTTCTCTTGGCCCTTTGGGTTGAGAAACAATTTGGTTATTCTAGGGTAATGTGTTGACAAGAGTTCTTATTGTATATTCTGCCATCCTCTAAGTTCATGCTACCAGTGTGATATGAACACAGAAGGGGAGGGGGGAGACGGGAGAAGGAAAAAAAGGGGGGCTATCAGGAAAAAAAGGGGGGCCCTGCAATGATCCTTGTCAGTAAGAAAGGAAGGAGAGCCTTGTGTTCCAGGCTGGATCACAGGCAGTGCCGGCAGAAAGGAAGGGAGAGCCTTGTATGCCAGGCTAGATCCCAGGCAGTGCCAGCAGAAAAGAAGGAGAGCCTTGTGTGCCAGGCTGGATCCAGGGCAGTTCCAGCAGAAAGGAAGGAGAGCCTTGTGTGCCAGGCTAGAACCAGGGCAGTGCCTGTAGAAAGGAAGAATCCTGCTTCACACTGATGAGGGGCAACACCCTGAAACAGCTGTATGTGGATGGTTACCTAGCCTTGGTTTATCCCTTGTCATTACATTGACTTATAGGGCCACTTAATATGGTGGTTTTGGGGGTTTCCTAACAGGAGCTGCCCCTTGGCTGGGTCCTTCCCGGAGGGATATCTGGCTAGTCCTGTGTTTTGAGACTCTTCAGTGAGGCTCCACGGGCTCCTCTTTTGCATATTTATGTTTCCCAGGGGGCAATGCATCTAGGACCTCACTGCATTGAGTGCTTTCACTAGCAGCCGGCAGTGTTGTCTTTGGCTGGTCTCCCTAAGTTCAGCAATCTGTTTCTCTTATGGCTCTACAAGGCATTGTTCCCATTTAGTCAGAATCCTGCTCCACACCGATGAGGGGCAACACCCCGAAACAGCTGTATGTGGATGGTTACCTAGCCTTGGTTTATCCCTTGTCATTACATTGACTTATAGGGCCACTTAATATGGTGGTTTTGGTGGTTTCCTAAGAGGAGCTGCCCCTTGGCTGGGTCCTTCCCGGAGGGATATCTGGCTAGTCCTGTGTTTTGAGACTCTTCAATGAGGCTCCACGGGCTCCTCTTTTGCATATTCATGTTTCCCAGGGGGCAATGCATCTAGGACCTCACTGCATTGAGTGCTTTCACTAGCAGCCGGAAGTGTTGTCTTTGGCTGGTCTCCCTGAGTTCAGCAATCTGTTTCTCTTATGGCTCTACTAGGCATTGCTCCCACCTAGCCAGAATCCTGCTCCACACTGATGAAAGGGAACACCCCGAAACAGCTGTATGTGGATGGTTACCTAGCCTTGGTTTATCCCTTGTCATTACATTGACTTATAGGGCCACTTAATATGGTGGTTTTGGTGGTTTCCTAACAGGAGCTTCCCCTTGGCTGGGTCCTTCCCGGAGGGATATCTGGCTAGTCCTGTGTTTTGAGACACTTCAATGAGGCTCCACGGGCTCCTCTTTTGCATATTCATGTTTCCCAGGGGGAAATGCACCTAGGACTTCACTGCATTGAGCACTTTCACTAGCAGCCAGAAGTGTTGTCTTTGGCTGGTCTCCCTGAGTTCAGCAATCTGTTTCTCTTATGGCTCTACTAGGCATTGCTCCCACCTAGCCAGAATCCTGCTCCACACTGATGAGGGGCAACACCCCGAAACAGCTGTATGTGGATGGTTACCTAGCCTTGGTTTATCCCTTGTCATTACATTGACTTATAGGGCCACTTAATATGGTGGTTTTGGTGGTTTCCAAACAGGAGCTTCCCCTTGGCTGGGTCCTTCCCGGCGGGATATCTGGCTAGTCCTGTGTTTTGAGACACTTCAATGAGGCTCCATGGGCTCCTCTTTTGCATATTCATGTTTCCCAGGGGGCAATGCACCTAGGACTTCACTGCATTGAGCACTTTCACTAGCAGCCAGAAGTGTTGTCTTTGGCTGGTCTCCCTGAGTTCAGCAATCTGTTTCTCTTATGGCTCTACTAGGCATTGCTCCCACCTAGCTAGAATCCTGCTCCACACTGATGAGGGGTAACACCCCGGGGCAGCTGTCTGTGGATGGATACCTAGCCTTGGTTTATCCCTTGTCATTACATTGACTTATAGGGCCACTTAATATGGTGGTTTTGGTGGTTTCCTAACAGGAGCTGCCCCTTGGCCGGGTCCTTCCCGGAGGGATATCTTGCTAGTCCTGTGTTTTAAGACTCTTCAATGAGGCTCCATGGGCTCCTCTTTTGCATATTCAGGCTAGATCCAGGGCAGTGCCAGCAGAAAGGAAGGGAGAGTCTTATGTGCCAGGCTGGATCCAGGGCAGTGCCAGCAGAAAGGAAGGAGAGCTTGTGTGCCAGGCTGGATCCAGGGCAGTGCCAGAAGAAAGGAAGGAGAGCCTTGTGTGCCAGGCTAGATCCAGGGCAGTGCCAGCAGAAAGGAAAGGAGAGTCTTGTGTGCCAGGCTGGATCCAGGGCAGTGCCAGCAGAAAGGAAGGGAGAGCCTTGTGTGCCAGGCTGGATCCCAGGCAGTGCCAGCAGAAAAGAAGGGATAGCCTTGTGTGCCAGGCTGGATCCCAGGCAGTGCCAGCATTGTCAGCAGTTTGGTGTCTTAGATCATCAGTCTAAGGACTGCATGCAAATTGTCTTATCTGATTTTTAGTGGGTCTTATCTCTATGTGGATGATGTGATTCCTGACGTCTATCTCCTGTCTAACTCCATTTATTGGGTCTTCAGAACCAATTACCACTTTTCTATACAGTTATGGACTGAAAATTTAATGGTCACCCCATAACCAATTAATATGGTATGTTGAGGGACCACTGTATAACGTATAAAATCTTTACATGATTACAAGGCAGCCCACACATATATTTGTATCCTTATGTTGATAAATAAGTGTGAAACTCTAAATAAAACTTTGCAATATATATATATATATATATATATATATATATATATATATATATATGGAATGTGTATGCATAACCCCACCCACCTTATGACTCACTGTTCCCTCACTGACAGGAACAGGAAACAGAAAGGGAACGTGACATCACAGGAAGTAAAGAAAACCCAGGCAGAGCGGTCATGTGACTGAGCCTGAGAACACAATAAGCTCTAAATAATAAATAATAGAAGTGTATGTAGACTATACAGCACCCACAGTGGTCAGTGCAATGCTAGTTTATTGAAAAATCCTGGACAACCCCTTTAAGCAAAATGCTCTCCCATTTTTTCTATTCAGGCTTAGGTATTATTTATCATCCATGTGATTGCACTTAAAATACTTACCTGAGTTAAGACGATATGTGAACTCCTCATCCAATTACTCCAATAATTACAATTTCTGTCTATTTCTCTAACTAATCTAATGAACACTTGAGATGCCAATGAATTAATGAACAAGCAAACGAGTCCCGGGAGGGTTCTCCCCCGTTGTTGTGTCAGTGCTATAAAATAACATGTAAAACTCTGCGCTGACAGCTGTTCTCTAGTGATCAGGGGAGATCGTATCATTAAAAACCAAGTAACAGAGGTAAGGGTTAATTATTTCCATTCATTCATACACAAGTATCAGACAAGTATCCGGTTAGAGATGACCTTGTTACTGGTGGTGGTGGTGGTGGGGTGATGGGGATATTGATGTCTTCTTAAAATGGTTCTTCTTATAATATTCCTTTTTATCAAGGGTTACACTGCCTTATTACGCAACATTGATGGAATATAATGGGTTTCAGATTATTGTTTACATACCGTCATTATTCCTCATGGGATGGGAAGCCACAGCCAGATGTGGAGCGGTAACCATCTAGATTGATTCCATTGTTTTTGTTATTTTATGTGTTATGTACCATGGTGGATCATAAGGGTGAACCTTTGAGTTCATAGGAACCTTATCTTTGTTGTTTATTGGGCCCCCATACCTTCAGGATCAAGGCTCTGACGAAGTTGAAATAGGAGAAACTAGTCTGGGATGATTAATGATATCCATGGTAATTTCTTCCTTTAAAGTGTCACTGTAATTTTTATTTTTTTTGCAGAAATCAATAGTACAGGCAATTTTAAGAAACTTTGTAATTGGGTTTATTTGCCGAAAAATGCATTTTATCATGAGAAAGCAGTTTAAAGCTCTCCCCCCTGTCTTCATGGTTTTCTTATGGAGAGGGGAGATGTGGAGGGAGATGAGGCACCAAAACAGGACAACAAAGAGTTAATTTACATCTACATCACCGGGCTATCTCCTCTGAAGTTAGCACTGACCTCTCTGACCTCTGAGTACCGCCTTTCACACAGGTCCCTCTGTGTAATCCTTTGTTCTCTGCTGGCAACTAATCTCCCTCATCTCTCCTACTCCCTCCCCTCTCCATAGGTTACACAGGGCTCCACTGATGTAAAAGAGTCGATATTTCCTGATAAAGAGCAGTGAAGAAGAGGGGGGGACATGGGGAAAGGCTTTTTGAATTGTAACCCAATTACAAAGTTTCTTAAAATAACCTGGAATATTGATTTTTGCTAAAAAAAAAAAAAAACAAAAAAAAAAAAAACGACAGTGACACTTTAAACTCTAACTCTCTTGACTGCCCACTGTCAGATCAGCAGAGATTTCCTCTGTTAATTCAGAACTTTGGGTCCCCATAGCTATGAACACACCATGAGATATTTTTAATCCAATGGAAGTCACGAACATTACGGTCTAATGACATGTTGGTAGCTGTGGAGACCCAGACTTCTGGATTTACAGAGAAGATCCCTGCTGATCCGGCAGTGGGCCGTCATGGCATTTACACTTTAAGTTTTTAAAATAAATGTGCAAAGTTCTCACTATTGGTTATTTCTCACCCTCCTTTCTTTTCCCGATAACAATTCCGGTGCGGGATCAGCGGGGATTTGTGCTTCATGTGATGGATGAGATCTCCGGTGACTGCCATCAGGCGGCATCGGTTGTTGGTGCACCATCAGTCTGCTACATGGCTTGTTTCTGAATTAAACCAAGACACTTTGTATGCCCTGGGGTTTACTGGGAAACCTAAACTCAGCTCACGGGATACTGGGAAGTATTTCTTCCAAAGTGGACAAGAAGGTGGGTTAAAAACTCCAGCTGGTAGAATTGTTATTATCATGTAACAGTAGATGCGATTTTGTTTTGTGCACCAGCTCCATTTTTCGCCATTTCTCCCTTTGTTTATGTGTCTCAGCTGTGGATCTCCTAAAAGTAGTTCCAAATTTTGTAGAAGGTGAAAGGTGAACCGTAATGTATACCTGCTGGGACCCAACAATAACTAGACTGTTACTCTTGAGTTCTTTGTACTTTCACCCACATGACCATATTGCAGATGCTTTTCAGTCAGCAAAGTATGTAGTGTAAAAACAGTCTTTAAGTCAAGTTAAAGGGGTATTCCACTCAAACATGACTTTTGAGATTGTGCTGTTCATGTTGAGACAAACAATTCCTTTCATACTTGTTATTATCTATTCAGCCGCCTTCCCCTAGTTCTGAGTTTCTGCTGAAGACACAAAAATCTGTGTGTGAGCTTTTCTCTCCCCCTCTTCCCCCCTCCCTTCTGAGACAGCTGATGTAAACAAGTCCCTGACTGGTTGTATCTGCAACATCGTAGCTTCTTTGTAATGCTGAGAGGATTAATCACAGTGAGTTCATCAGCAACTTGATCTTAGACTAACCCTCCAAGTATTTAAAAAAAAGCTACAAAGTTGCAGATACAGCTGATCAGGTCAGGGGCTTGTTTACATTAGCTGTCTCAGAAGCGAGGGGGGAGGAGGGGGAGATAGAGATAAAAGCTCACACACATTTTTTTGTTTTCATTATGGAAGGAATTGTTAGTCTCAATATGGGCGCTTAAGGCAAATTTTTAGGCCACATTAAAAGCTCTAGTTCCTAAACTGATGCTGGGTATAGGAAACGTTCTTATGTGCCATGAGCTGTGTCTTTGTCTTCATAGGGTTCTATAGATATGGCGAAGGACCTACACAACATGGTCCAAAACCAGACAAATGTGGTGCAGTTCAAGCTCCTTGGATTCTCAGAACTTCAAGGGCTCCAAACTCTTGTGTTCTGGATTCTAACAATTGTTTATGCGGCAACATTAGCAGGGAATACTCTCATCATTGCTTTGATATTCATTAGCCATCCCCTCCACTGTCCTATGTATTTCTTTCTTTCTCATCTCTCGGCTTGTGATATCTTAATCAGCACCAACGTCTTACCCAACGCTCTAAAAATTCTGCTAGAAAATGGCCTCCAGATGTCTGTCCAGAACTGCTTCACTCAGCTGTATTTCTTTGGAGCTTCTGCCATCATAGAGTGTTGTCTTCTCAGTGTGATGTCATATGATCGTTATTTGGCCATTTGTCATCCTTTGCGCTATTCTTCCATCATGAACTTTAGACTTCCTTATTACCTGGCCACATTGTCTTGGATCATGGGGCTTGGAGTGGCTTTGATAACTTACTTCCTCTTACTGAATCTTTATTTCTGTGGACCGGCCTCCATTGACCATTTCTTCTGCGATTTGCCTCCTCTGTTGAAGATTTCCTGTTCGGACTCATCGATCATAGAGATAGCCGTGTCTCTGGTGGCCGTCGTTATAGCTCTCTTACAGTTTGTGTTTGTCACAATTAGCTACATTTTCATCTTTAACTCTATCCTTAGAATATCCTCCACAGTTGGACGACACAAAGCCTTCTCCACCTGCAGCGCTCACCTGTCAGTGGTTTGTGCATATTACGGATCACTCATTGCCATTAATATCGTTCCAGCTAAAGACTACTCCTTTAATCTGAAGAAGGTTTTATCTCTTTTGAACACTGTGGTGACACCCTTATTTAACCCTCTAATATACAGCCTGAGGAACAAAGACATACAGGAGGCAATTTACCGAATCGTGTTCCAGGGCAAAAAATCTAAAAAATGGTGAAAACAAAACTCACTATAAAGGCACAGATGTTCTTCAGTGATTACTTTCCATTGTACTGTATAATAGATTTTTTAAGGTTATGACTCTGCTAATTAGAGATGAGCGAATAGTATTCAATCGAATAGCTATTCGATTCCAATACGGCACTATTTGAAAGATTCGAGTTCGATCGAATATGTGATTGAATATTCGAATCTAAATTAACTTTAATAAAACAGCTAAATTTTTTTAGCTGTTTTAATAAAGTTTATGCTTCCTGGGAAAGCAGGGAAGCAGGATTACAGGACACGGTATTACCGGCAATTAGCAATTGCCGGCAATAATGCCAAATTCCTGTAATAGTTAATATTTGATTAATAAAAGAAAGTTTCATTCTAAAAAAGTTATTTTAGAGTTTTTATATATAGCTTAATTAAAATGAATTCATGCTTTTGCAATTAAATATACTGTTAATAAAAAAAATAAATGTATAAATAAATATGTATATTTATTTATTTACAGTATATTTAATTGCAAAAGTATGTATTTGTTTTAATTAAGCTATTGTACAATGAAAATAACTTTATTAGAACGAAAAAGCGTTTTATTGATTAAAAATTAACTATTACAGGAAGCTGTATTATTGCCGGCAATACCTATTGCCGGTAATACAGCTCAATGTACTAATTAATACTTTAATTAAAACAGCAAATGTTTCTTCTAATGATGCTATTTTTTTTTTATCACAATAGCAACATTAGAAGAAACATTTTGATTTATATGTATATACAGCCGGTCCCGTCACACCAAGCTCAGTGTGCTGGGGACCGGCGAAGAGAGAAGATAGAAGACATCGGAGGGTGAGAAGAAAGCTCCCCCCACTGCACTACACCCATCCCAGCAAGGAAGGGGGTCACTTTACCCCTTCCTTGCTGGTAAGGGTGCAGTCTGACATCAGTCTGGCCCCCAATGGGTTAAGTAGGGACCCTTACTTAACCCCCTGGGGCCCTATTGTTCAGTATGGCACCCAAAGGGTTAAGGGGGATGCAGTGCATCCTCCCTTAACCCCTTGCATGCTACACTGTAAGCAGCGATCTATAAAGATGCTGCACACTGTAAGGTGCACAACACCGCTCACAATGATGGGTGTTGTGCTCCTGTTTGTGTTTTTTTTTGTGTGTTTCTCCCATTTTGTTTTTCAGATATCGGTATCCTGTGGATTACGGCGGATTCGATGGACTATGTCAATGACCAGCGGTTGTTAGGATTATTTCTTTACTATATAGACTTAGTAGTGGAAGCCGTCTAATAGCCCCAGCTGGTTATGAAAATAGGGGGAACCCTGTGCGGTTTTTTTTTAATTATTTATTTATTTAAAAAAAACGCATAGGGTTCCCCCTATTTTCATAACCAGCCGGGTTAAAAACCAAACAACAGCAGCCTAGTAACACCAGGGTGGGAAGGGCCATTGTTTTGCCCCCCCCCCCAGCCTTAATACTACCAGCCTGCAGCCGCCCAGTCCAGGAGCGCCAATTTTGAAGCTCCGGGACCACTGGCACCTGGCTCTTCCCAGTACCCCTGGTGGCATTGGGTACTGGGGTAATAATGGGAGGGTTAGTGTTAGCCATTTTATACCGGCTAACACTAAGCCCTGACTTAGTAATGGATTCCGTCTATTAGACGGCTTCCACTACTAAGTCTATATAGTAAAGAAATAAAGACACGACATAAGTGAAAAATATTTTTTATTCAAATAAAAACACCCCACACCCCTTTTTGACCATTTTAATAAAAAAAAAATCCCAACAACCGCTGGTCATCGACATAGTCCATCGAATCTGCTTTAATCCACAGGATACCGATATCTGAAAAACAAAAAGGGAGAAACACAAAAAACACACAAACAGAAGCACAACACCCATCATTGTGAGTGGTGTTGTGCACCTTACAGTATGAAGCATCTTTACAGATAGCTGCTTACAGTTTTGCACCCAATGGGTTAAGGGAGGATGCAATCTGCCCCCAGGGGGTTAAGTAAGAGTCCCAACTTAACCCCTTGGGGGCAAGACTGATGTCAGACTGCACCCATACCAGCAAGGAAGGGGTTAAGCTTTCTACTCACCCTCCGATATATTCTATCTTCTTTCTTTTATCTTCTCTCTATGCCAGTCCCCGGCACACTGAGGCTCTTTATATGTCTGCTTAGCCAATCAGCTGAGCGGACATATAAATCAAAATATTTCTTCTAATGTTGCTTTTGTGATAAAAAAAAAAAAAAATAGCATCATTAGAAGAAACATTTGCTGTTTTAATTAAAGTAAAGTTTTAATTATTACATTGAGCTGTTTTACTGGCAATAGGTATTGCCGGCAATAATACAGCTTCCTGTAGTAGTTAATTTTTAATTAATAAAACACATTTTTGTTCTAATAAAGTTATTTTCGTTGTACAATTGCTTAATTAAAATGAATACATACTTTTGCAATTAAATATACTGTAAATAAATAAATTAATTCATATACATATTTATTTATATATTTATTTTTTATTAACAGTATATTTAATTGCAAAAGCATGGATTCATTTTAATTAAGCTATTGAACAACGAAAATAACTTTTTTAGAACGAAACTTTGTTTTATTATTTAACTATTACAGGGATCGGCATTATTGCCGGCAATTGCTAATTGACGGTAATACCGTTCCCTGTAATACTTCTTCCCTGCTTTCCCAGATACATTCAAGAGGTGTTTGCGACACTTTTTAAAGATGTCTTGGACTTGGTGACCTCCGATTCGTCGAATCTTGACTTCCAGGTCGCAAGGATTTTTCTCCCATAGACTATAATGGGATTCGATATTCGATTCAAATCGAATCCAATTGAATTGAATATTTCACTATTCACTCATCTCTACTGCTAATGTGTCTGTCCTTACCTTTTCTTTAGTTCCATTACGACTTCCAATTTCTCATGAAACCTATTAAACACAATATCAGGACATGTTACTAGAATTTATATACATTATTGTTTTTACGTTTGCTATGGGAAAATGAAAATTGAATTTCATTACATTGTAATAGAAAAAAGTTTTGCTATAATTAGTGTATGCATTTAATGATGTGTCCATCCTTACTTTTTCTTTAGTTCAGTTAAGGATTCCAATTTCTCATTAAACAATGTAACAGCATATAAGGACATGATATCAAAGCACTCGAAAGGCTTCATTTTTATAAAAATCAAGATCAAGAACTAGAAAGTAGAGATGAGCAAACTTTTGAAAAGTTTGGTTTGAATGGATCGTTGAACTTTTACGCTAAGTTCTTGTTTGATTCAAATGAACCATATTATAATAAGAGAAGGAGTGCAGCAATATTAGTGGAAGTATTACAGAGTAAGGGTTTGAGAGGTAGCTGTAAGGCTGGGTTCACACTACGTTTTTTGAATTAGTTTTTCTCTTTGATTTAAAAAAACGGATGAAAAACAAATAGAAAAACGTATGCATTTGGAAAAATATCATTCCTTAGGCAGGGTATATAAATTTTACCATATCTGATATGTTAAAGCATTATAGCAGTCAGTAGCAGATGGTATTGATTGTTTCTGTGGATAACTGTTGCAAAATAATGCTTTCTCTCAGGACAGCAGTGGACATGGTGGATCAGTGGTGTAAAATGAAAATTTCTCTGTAGACAGAGGTAAACATTAGTAGATCAGAGGTGTAAAATGAAGTTTTCACCCTGGACAGCAGGGGGCGTTAGCATTGGTGGATCAATGGCATATCAAAGTGTCAGCACCATGAGGGGCAACCTATTTTACCCAGAGTGGCCTAGAACAGACACCTGGAAGTGGCAGCACCAGCACTGGCACTTTTTTAGACCCAAAGGGCCTAGCACAGACCTGGAGGTGGCAGCACCAGCAATAATGTTCTTCTTGACCCTGAGGGGCCTAGCACCCAGACCTGGAGGTAGTAGCAGCAGCAGTGGCACTCTGTTTGACCCAAAGGGGCCTAGGACAGAAAGTTGGAGGTGGCAGCAGGAGGAAGGGGGAAACTCTTGATGGGGTATGGGAGTGACCTTCCCACTCTCGCTTTGGTCACTCCCCAAAAAAACCTCAAATGAATGGTGCATTCACGAAGGAATGAACAATAACTAAGGCATGTTAACCTTCTTTTGAGCAACAGAAGAAGTTTCCTATATCACAGTTATAGGACAGCATCCATAGTGGTATACAGTATACCCCATCAAGAACTCTTTCTATACTGTGAAACAACTCAAAAAACTGTGAGAGAGGTGCAAACCTCACACAACAGTAATCGGCAACCGTTGTGTGACCTCTACCTACCCTCGCGCTATCTTTAAAACCCCAAGAACAGGTACAGCCACTGACCATGCATGTCTGGAAAATTGGGATACGAATGGTAATATTCAACAAGTACCAGGGATGAAACAAGAAGTAGAATGTCTTCTTTGTGAACCATAGTCATGGGGATTTGTTTCTAGATATTATTATTCTTGGGGCATGGGTTGCACAATGCACTTTGCAGAGGCATAAAGCTGGTGCGGATATAGCTGCCTGTCTTGTAAATAGTACGGCTAATTTATTTGATGTTGATTTATATGTTTCTGAATCAACGGATTTCTTATGTAACTATTATATCCATTTGAGTCTAAAGGGGAACATTACTTTACATAAAAAAAAAAAAATCTTATGGTTGGTGCATATGGTAATGGGGATTTGGATAGACAATGTCTGTCATGTCCTGGGTGGGGAATTAGTCCTTTACATCAGACACAGGCATGTTAAAATCCAGTGCTATCCAGGCTTTATTCATTTTGATGAATGTCAGCCTCTCCACACTTGGGCAAGACAGCCTTGTACTTCTGGGTGTTACAATGGCCCCTGCCACATTAAACCCTCTTGACTGCTACGCTGCTTGCCGGGCATGACAACATGGACAGCAGAAACTCTGCCAGCTGTGACCAAATGTCTAGTATTTCAGCACTGAACTGCACCTGGTCTTTAATGTTTAGGGGGCAGGTGTAAGTCCAAGTAAGAAACCACCTGGTGTTTCAGCTGCTGATGTTCAATGCTGTGTGGATGCTGCTAGCTAGGTTCTTTCCCCGATGGGTCTAGAAATTTGCTCATGAGTCTCAAGCAATTAGCATGGCTACTACTGCTGCCCCTCATGCATCCACTACCAGTCATGGAAGTGGAGCACACTGGGTCCCCCCCGAGGAGGTCTTATTGGGATGGAAGGCTGTTTATGATGGAATGTCTCGACCTAGCAACTATCCAAAAGTTTACGGTAGTACCTTATTTTTGCTTCATTGTTCGCAGGTTGAAAAATTTTGGCCATTTTCCACAGGTATCAGGGAACAAGCAGCCAATAGTCATCCCTCCTTTGGATTGTGTCAATGCGACTGATGGACTGCAAGCATTCCAGCAAGCATATTGACATCCTTAAGAGGGTCACTGACTGTCATTACTCCCCAGTCTCCTCAGAATATCTCCATGGTGTTCTGGTCATGGTCATACTCCTCCACCCACTCTTTCTCCATCTCTTTCAGATTTTCTGAGAAACCACCTGGCTGTGTGTGAAGAGGCTGGCCATATAACTCCCACTGTCCGTAACTACTGTTCCAAGTTGGCAAGGGGTCAGCCAGTTAGCAATTTCCTCGCTGATGAAGCCAAACAATTCCTGCCCTGTGTGGTTGCATTCGCCCATGCTACGCAAATGCAGAACAGCCTGACAGCAATGAGGTTGGCAGCATTGGTAAGACACAGGGACAGGGTGTACTTCTGTTTGCTAAGAAGCTGAGGCCAAGGCCAGTTGATCCTTGAGCTTCAGTGCCGTGGGGTGGGTGTTGGTATACTGCTGTTTTCAGCCCATGGTCTCAGCGATTGCTGTCTAAGCAGTGGTGGTGTTTGTCGCATGGCCCAATGGAGGAGACAGAGGTGGGCGGTACCAAGCGGGAGCTGAAGCACATTATTATTTGTCATATATTTATATAGAAAATTCAGTTTTTGTTTTTATATACTAGGCAACCATATTTATTAATTTATATAATTCATTTTTACCACTATCGATATATTACTTACTGTTTTTTTGTCTCTGCTATGGGAAAATGAAAAAAAATGTTATGCTAAAATAAAGGCGTTTAGGGTCAATTACTTTGATGATCTTTGATATACAAGAAATCATGGCCGGTCTTGTGAAGTGTTCCTGGTCAGTAGGGATCAGTCTGTACTAAAAGTGCTCCAAGGAATGAAAACTGATATGGGACAATATCATGGACTCCAAAAACTCCTTGATGCATGGGGAACCATCGCTATGGCAGAAAGGTTTCAGAACAGATAGGGGGAGATTTATCAAACTGGTGTAAAGTAGAATTGGCTCAGTTGCTCCAAACAACCAATCGGATTCCACTTTTTGGGGAAGGGTAGTTTCTTAGTTGTCTTAATACTTTTAATATTGGATTGAATCTAAGAATTATTGTTCAAGTTATATATGAAAATAATAAACATTTCTAAATAAAATCATAAAAAAAAAAGATTCCACTTTTCTTTCCTCCCAGGTTCTTTTGAAAATGAAGGGTGGAATCTGATTGGTTGCTAGGGGCAACTGAGCCAGTTTCACTTTACACTAGTGATACTTTTGCCAGCACTGAGAGTAATGGCAGCCCTGGATTACGAAAAACTGAAGGGTTAAGTATAGCTTTATTTATTTTTTATTCTTTTGTACTTTGCCACACCCACTTTCTGGCCAATTCCAATTTTCTCATTGCCAGGACCATTTTACTCCCACCTGGTAAACCCAGCGTAAGCTTGAAAGGAGTCACAAATTTTCTCCAAAGTAGGGTTAGCACAAACATTTGCAACTTTTCATAGCCAAAAACCTGTTCCAGCTTGTAGTCAACTCCCCACTGTCTCTTTTCAGCCACTTAGAGTCCGTCCATAATAATAGTAGTAATAACATACATAAACTTTCCTCCACCAAGTACGAGTATGTTGTATTGAGCCCTATACTATATGATCATGGTACAGTATATAATATAGGATTAGTCCTTGCGGGTTACCGAACCAAAACCATGTCATAACCTAAGAGAAGTTATATGATCCCTCTTTCTCTGTCTCTCTCTCTCTCTCTCTCTCTCTGTCTCTCTCTCTCTCGTTTCCATAGTTGATATGATAGTTGATAATATGGCAATAAAATGGTAAAACATAGCTGCCATACCATAACTATTGCATTTCCCTATACAAATAAATACCTTCCTACTACGACTATATTATATCATCGCCTAACGACCAAATAATATGTCATAGTAATCCCACCATACTGTATGTTCCTCATATTATAGCACCACTCTATTGGCAGGAATAGAGCCGCTGTAGATACACTGATTACATACATTTCTTCTACATTACGATACCCCAGTGAATCATTTTATTCCCCTTTGATTTAATTGTTTTTTAATTCTGCAATTTATTCTTATGAGATTTATTTTTTATTTTTTATTATTTAATTATTATTATTATTAATAAGGGCGCAGAAATGTATAAGAGCAGAATCCCATCTCAGGATTTTACCAGCAGATTTCTGTGAGAAGTGAAGATATATGATGAGGAGCTCCTGAGACTGTCTACAGGTAAATCCATTGTATGAAACAATTGTATTTCCCTAAACACAGATTGGGAGAAAAATATCAACTTTTGTGGGATAAAAAAAAAAAAAAAAAAAAAAATTTTTTTACACACCTATTTTCTGAGACAAAAGTTTAACCGTATTTTGATCATTATTTTCGGACGTATTTTAACCTGAAAACATTGTGTGCTTATTTATTGAACCAGATAAAATTACTGTCAGTTTTTTTTTTTTTAAAGTGATACATACGGAGACCCCTCCATGTCACTCCCCAGCTGACGGCCTTATCTGTCTCATTGCAGGAGACAGACACACTCTCATGTGAAGCTCACTCTCATGCATTCAACCAGATACAACCAAAGATAAGAGGGGGGGGGGGGGTTCTCAGCAGAAAAAAAAATGCAACTACTTTCTTGCAAAAGCAGCACCCCCTCTGTCCCCAGATTGTGTGTGGTATTACATAACAGCTTCATATACTTCAATAGAAATGAGCTGCAAGACTGAACCCAGATTGGAGACAAAGATTGTTACTGTTTCTGGAAGAAAGTGACCATGTCTTTTAAGCCTAGATAACCCCATTTTCTGGCCCCCTTCTCAATTTCCTACCAGCAGTATGTAAGGGGGGGGGGGGGGGGATTGTTTGCAGGCTAAAACCAGAGAGAGACACATACTGTAGGTCAGAGAAGAAGCTATATATACACGGTGTGACAGGATCATTAGTGCAGAGTGAAGGTTGAAGGACACATAACCATGGAAACCATCCGTATCTCTAATACCGTATTCATGCTATTCGTATTGGTTATAACTTCTCCAGAAAGATACAGACAAGTCTCTTGCTCCAGTTTTTTGGATTTGGTTTCCAGTCATTATTATTTTACTGAACTTTAGGTCCTTGGACCTTCTCCATTCTCCTTATTATGTCTGGTATGGACCTCCTCTAACAGTATCATGATGCCCGGATACAATCAGACCGCGGTTCTTGAGTTCATACTTTTGGGCTTCCCGGACCTCCATGCATTTTGGTTGTTTGTGTTCCTCCTTCTGCTCATAGTTTATGTGCTCACTATGCTCGGGAACTTTCTCATTATCGGATTAGTGTCCGCCACTTCTCACCTGCAGTCGCCCATGTACATCTTTCTCACTCACCTTTCCCTCTGTGATATACTGATAAGTACAAATGTTGGACCAAACACCCTAAAAGTCGTTGTTTCTGGTAAATGTTCCATATCTGCCCAGTCATGTGACCTGCAGTTGTATTTCTTTGGTGCTTCGGCGCTCATAGAGTGTATGCTTCTGGCAGTGATGTCATATGATCGCTACTTGGCTATCTGTGACCCGATGCATTATACCTCCATCATGAACCAGAGTTTACCCCACTGTTTGGCTATGATATGTTGGGTGGTCGATTTTCTGTTGTCAATGATCACGGAAATCCTTATACTTCGATTAGACTTTTGTGGCCCCAACATCATTGACCATTTTTTCTGCGATCTTGCTCCTCTTCTCCAGCTTTCCTGCTCCGATATAAAAAGTGTAGAATTCCATGTCTCTATTACAGTCATTGCTATTGTTATAACCCAGCTGTTATTTGTGATAGGGACATACATCTGCATATTCTCCTCCATTCTTCAGATCTCTTCCACCAATGACAGACAGAAGGTCTTCTCCACCTGTAGCTCCCATCTTACTGTTGTGTCTATTTATTACGGGACACTCATTACTCTTTATCTGGCGCCATCTAGAAGATACTCTGTGAATCTGAATAAAATATTCTCCCTTCTCAACACCATTGTCACCCCGCTGTGTAACCCTATCATCTACAGCTTACGGAATAAAGACATCAAATCGGCTATAAGGAAAAATATGTTTGCAAAGAACCTTTTAGAGACTGTGTCCAGTATAGTAGGTTGGTTTGGACTTCATGGTATAAAGTTTAAAATTAAAAATTAAAAACACCAAATGATTATTTGTAAATGTCCGAAGCATAACCTTAAAGATTAAATGATATAAATAATACAGCGAATTGATATCACCCTGTCTACATTGAAGCTTGGTGGCTTCACCAATCTGGGATTGCTTTGCCTCCTCCGCCTATGGAAACCTGCAACGTGAGGATTAAATGAAGGATTTTTAACTTCTAGAGCAGTCATGTCTAGAGTTGATCGAACCTCGGGAAATCCTAGGTTCAATCGAACTCGAAAAATCCCAAACTTCAGCAATTTATTGCTGATGCCTTCCCAGTCATGTCTAGAGTTGATCGAACCTCGGGAAATCCTAGGTTCAAACGAACTCGAAAAAACCCGAGCCTTCAGCAATTTATTGCTGATGCCTTCCCAGTCCATTGGGAAGGAGGAGAGTGCCCGGATACTGCCTGGAATTCCGGGATTTCCAGGCAGGCTGAATCCTGGAATTCCAGACGGTACTCGGACCGGGAAAGCATCAGCAATTAAATGCAAAGTTTCGGGAATGATCGAGTTCGAATGAACCTAGGATTTCCCGAGGTTCGATCAACTCTAGACATGTCTAACTTTGGCCCTTGGTGCCATTATTTTTGTCCCACCGAGGAAATCATTAGAGCTAGCCCCCTGACAAGCCATTGTATCTGTTGCACTTTCAGACCTCTGGCCTAGATCGTGGGAGTAAGTGGATGATGTTACCACGCTGCCTGTGCCTGGATCCGACACAGCTGAAAGTCACATTCCACTTGACAATCTCTGAAGCAGGAGAGGAGGAAGCGCTACTAGTGATGAGCGAGTACTAAAATGCTCGGGTGCTCGTTACTCGAGACGAGTATTTCCCGATACTCGAGTGCTCGTTTCGAGTAACGAACCACATTGAAATCAATGGGAGACTTGAGCATTTTTTGAGGGGACTCAAGTTCGGTAGAGAGAAAGTCATGTGAAAACCTGTCAACCTCAAAAATTGATAGAAACACAACGGAAATGGACAGGAAACAGCAGGGGCAGCATGTATGCATGCCTCTGAGGCTGCCTAATGGCACCAATATGCCTAATTCTGTGCAACAGCCTGGTTCAAACAGAGGTAGGCATAGGGACCACCCAAAAACTCAGCCTGACACAGCATGGCAGTGAGAACACAGGGAACCATTAAAACAGTGGTAGCTTATCATGAACCACCCAAAAATTCAGCCTGACACAGCATAGCGGTGAGGACAGAGTGAACAAGGTAGAAGCGATAGCCAGTCAGCCTTCCAAAAAATTATACCAGACCTAGCATGGCAGTGAGCTCACAGAGAACCATTAAAAGTGAGTGAGAAAGAAAGTGAGCCTCCCCAAAATTAAGCCAAACACTGCATGGCATTGAGCACTCAAAGAACTGCCGGGATCAGGAGTAGCCAACATGGAGGCCAGGCAGGAGCAACAGTAACCAACATGGAGGCCAGGCAGGAGCAACAGTAGTTAACATGGAGGCCAGGCAGGATCAGCAGTAGCCAACATGGAGGCACAAGCAGGCACACCAGTAGTCATCAGTAGTCAACATGGATGCCAGTAAAGGCCCAGCAGTAGTCAACATGGATGCCGGTTAGGGCCAAGCAGTTGCCAACATGGAGGCAAGGGCAGGCCCAGCAGTAGTCACCATGGATCCCAGTAAAGGCCCAGCAGTAGTCTACATGGATCCCAGTTAAGGCCCAGCAGTAGCCAACATGGAGGCTAGGGCAAGCACACCAGTAGTCAGAAGTAGTCAACAAGGATGCCAGTTAAGGCCCAACAGTAGTCAACATGGATGCCAGTGAAGGCCCAGCAGTAGTCAACCTGGAGGCAAGGGCAGGCCCACCAGTAGTCAACATGGATGCCAGTTAAGGCCCAGCAGTAGTCAACATGGATGCCAGTAAAGGCCCAGCAGTAGTCAACATGGATGCCAGTAAAGGCCCAGCAATAGTCAACATGGATGCCAGTTAAGGCCCAGCAAAAAAGAAGGCAAGGGCAGGCCCAGCACTAGTAAACATGGATGCTAGTAAAGGCCCAGCAGAAGTCAACATGGATGCCAGTTAAGGCCTAGCAAACAGGAGGGAAGGGCAGGCACACCTAATGATGCTCCCCAAAACTAGTCCAGACACAGCATGGCATTCAGCACACAGAGAACCATTACAAGTGAGTGAGGAAGCTAGTAAGCCTCCCAAAAGTTAGGCCAGACACTGCATGGCATTCAGCAAGTGAGTGAGGAATCAAGTGAGCCCACCCAAAAATTGGAGTGAGTCCAGGGACTGGGATATGTAGTGGACATGAACCCGGGTGCTGACAGCTAACTGGCTAGGCCTGCTCTCACTCACCACTAACCATCAAGAGTACACTTGATGTCTCTCGACCGGGGGTGGTGAGGCCCCAGCCACGGCTAGACAAAAAAAAAACACAGCTGGCTGATCGTCGGGCCCCTGGCAACCAGACCCGCTCCTCTGCAGACGTAGTGTGACGTCAGCCAGTGACTGGAATTTGAGAACACGGGAAACCATTAAAACAGAGGTAGCATATCATGAACCACCCAACAATTCAGCCTGACACAGCATGGCAGAGAACAGAGTGAACAAGGTAGAAGCGGTAGCCAGTTAGCCTTCCAAAAATTATACCAGACCTAGCATGGCATTGGGCACACAGAGAATCCTTAAAAGTGAGTGAGGAAGCAAGTGAGCCTCCCAAAAATTAGGCCAGACACAGCAGGGCCTTGAACACACAGATAACCATTACAAGTCAGTGAGGAAGCAAGTGAGCCTCCCAAAAATTAGGCCAGAAGCAGCGTGGCATTGAGCACCCAGATATTCATTACAAGTCAGTGAGGAAGCAAGTGAGCCTCCCAAAAATTGGAGCAAGACCAGGGGCTGGGATATGTAGTGGACATGAACCCGGGTGCTGACAGCTAACTGGATAGGCCGGTTGTCAGTCAGCTTTCACCATCAAGGGTACACTTGATGTCTCTCGACCGGGGGTGGTGAGGCCCCAGCCACGGCTAGACAAAAAAACTAAATAAAACAGCAGGCAACCAGTCCCGCTTCTCCGCAGACATAGTGTGACGTCAGAGCATGGCAGTGAGGACACAGAGAACCATTAGGAGTGATGAAGCAATTGAGCCTCCCAATAATTAGGCCAGACCCTGCATGGCAGAAGAAGACTTGGCAGTTGGCTGAGAATTGTAGAAAGAGGAGGAGCAGAGGAGATACCAAGAATCTTCATGTTCAGCTGCTTTCCCCGGGTGGACAGTTGAATTCAGGTGAAATCCAGGCTTTGCTCATTCTTATAAACGTCAGCCTGTCAGTGGACAGGCGGGCGCGCTTATCAGTGATGATGGCACCAGCTTCACTGAAGACCCTCTCTGACAACACGCTAGTGGCAGGGCAGGCCAGCACCTCCAAGGCGTAAAGCGCCAGTTGGGGCCACGTATCCAGCTTTGAAACCCAGTAGTTGTAAGTAGCAGAGTAATCGGGAAGGATGGTGGTATGGTCAGCAAGGTACTCCCTCACCATCTTCCTGAAGGCTTCCCCCCTACTCTGTCTAGACTGGGGACGGTTGACATAGTCTTGCTGGGGTGCCATGAAACTGTCAAAGGCCTTGGAGAGTGTTCACCTGCCCCTTGACAAGCTGCCTGCTCCATCGCTTCTCTCCCCCGCTCTTTGGCCCACAGAACTACGTCCTCTGGCGCTACTGGTGTCAGATGGGAAGTACATTTTCAGCTTTTGCACCAGGGCCTGTTGATATTGATTCACTCTCATACTGCGTTCTTCAGCAGGAATGAGAGTGGACAAGTTCTGTTTGTACCGAGGGTCCAGGAGGGTGAACACCTAGTAATCTGTGTTGTAAAAAAAAAAATTTAACCCGAGGGTCAAGGGAAAGACAGCCTAACATAAAGTCAGCCATGTGCGCCAGGGTCCCACCACGCAAGAACTCCCTCTACTGACTAGCCTCAATTTCCTCCTCCTCCTCCACCAATTCACACTCTTCAGGCCATACACTCAATAAGTATGGATTGAGCATGGTTACCCGCTTCAGTGGTGGTACCAGTCTGCTCCTCTTCCTCCTCTTCTTCATCCTCCTCATCCTCTACTCGGTGTCGAGAAACTGACATCAGGGTGGTCTGGCTATCTAGTGGCGGCTGTTTTTCACCCGTCTCCTGAGACAAAGGCAAAGTGTCAGACTTCAGGCTGAGCAGGGAGGTTTTAAGCAGAAACAGCAGCGGGATGGTGAGGCTGATGATGGCGTCATCTCCGCTGACCATCTGTGTTGACTCCTCAAAGGGGCCCAGTACCTGACAGATAGCAGACATCCACGTCCACTCCTCATTGTAGATTTGAGGTAGCTGAATGACCTGACTACCGCTTCGCACTGAAGTTGACATCTGGCATTCCACAATGGCTACCATCTGGAAGGTGGAATTGCACCTCGTGGGCACGTCGCACAGCAGTCTATGAGTCGGCAGTTGCAAGCGCCTTTGCACTGCCCTAAGGGTGGCAACATCCGTGGTTGACTTGCGGAAATGCGCACAGATGCGCCACACCTTGGTGAGCAAGTCAGCCAAATTGGGGTAGGTCTTAAGAAACCGCTGCACCACTAGGTTGAAACGTGGGCCAGGCATGGTACATGCGTGAGGCTGCCGAGTTGCAGAGCTGCCACCAGGTTACGCCCGTTGTCACAAACAACCATGCCTGGTTTGAGGCTCCGTGGAGCCAGGCAAAAATCTGACTGCGCCGTGATGCCCTGCAACAGCTCCTGGGCCGTGTGCCTCTTGTCGCCTAAGCTCAGCAGTTTCAACACCGGCTGTTGGCGCTTACCCACCGCACTGCTGATGCTTCGAGATGGAGGCAACGTGCTTGTGGAGGGTAATAAAGAGGAGGAGGAAGAAGAGTAGGAGAAAGAGGTGTACAACTCATGAGAGACCACAACCGAGGTAGGCCCCACAATCCTCGGGGTGGGCAGCACATGAGCGGAACCAGGGTCAGACTCTGTCCCAGCCTCCACCAAGTTGACCCAATGTGCCGTCAGGGAGATATAGTATATCTGCCCGCCAACACTTGTCCACGTGTCCGTGGTTAGGTGGTCCTTGTCGCTGACCGCGTTTGTCAGGGCACGGTTGATTTTATCCGACACGTGCTGTTGTAGGGCTGGGACGGCACACCATGAAAAGTAATGGCTGCTGGGGACAGAGTACCGAGGGAAAGCCACCGCCATGAGGTTCCTAAAAGCCTCTGTCTCTACCAGCCGATAGGGCAGCATCTCCAAGCTCAGCAGTTTGCCTATGTGCACATTTAGGGTTTGTGCATGCAGGTGAGTGGGAGTGTACTTGCGCTTCCGTGCAAAGGTCTGCTGCAGGGACAGTTGAACGCTGCGCTTGGACACCTTGCTGGAGGGTGTGGAGCATAGTGGAGGTGAGGGGGGGGCGTGTAGGGCAGGAGGCGATCATGCCTGGGGCCTGGGCAGGGGGACTGACAGAGCCAGCACCTGACACAGGAGAAGGAGCAGGGGTGCGACTTGCAGTCACTGAACAGCCTTGGTTCCACTGAGTGGGGTGTTTAGCACTCATATTCCTGCGCATGCTGGTAGTGGTTAGGCTGGTAGTGGTGGCTCCCCTGCTGATCCTGGCATGGCACACCTTGCACACTACAGTCCATTGGTCATCCGCAGTTTCTTTAAAAAACCTCCAGACTTCAGAACATCTAGCCCTGGCCATAGGAGTTTGACTCCGTGAAACAGTTGCTGATCTACTCGCTCTGCCCCCTCTTCTCCCTGTGCCCACTCCTCTTCCTCTTCCAACCAGTCCTGCGGGTGAACTTGCCTCCCCCTCAGAAGCACGGTCTTCACTAGGCTTATCCACCCAGCTCAGGTCAGTAACCTCGTCCTCATCCACCAACTCCTCACTCTCCTCCTCACTTTGAGTTACATCCATGACAACAACCTCACTGTCTGACAACCGTGTCTCATCGTCATCATCAGAATCCTCTTCCAACCCCACTTGCAAGTCCCCACTCTCATCACCCACTGATTGCGTGAGCTGCATAGTTTGGGCATCAGGACAGATCGACTGCTCCGGTTGCTCTGACTCAGGGAAGGGTCCAGAAAAGAGTTCCTGGGAGCATGGTGGTGGTGGTGGTGGATGGAGGGGCCAGGCTGAGCTAATGGAGCAAGGGTTCCACTCCCTTGGGTAGCGTGGGCGGACTGCGTTGAAGACTGGGTGGTGGATAAGTTACTGGACACATTATCCGCTATCTACGTGATCACCTGTTCACACTGCTGCGGTTTCAATAACGGTCTACCTTGAGACCCCGTAAGTTGGTCAAAGAAGCTAGGGAGTGAACGTCTGCTACCTCCTCAACAGGTGCTGCCGTGTCACCCTGCCCTGAACCACGGCCTCCGGCAACCACATGACTTGGAACCCCACGCCCATGCCCACGCCCTCGACCCTTACCCCTGGGGTTCACCATTTTATGGACACTGCACAGTATGGAACTGAGATATGCCTTGCCTATGAAATGCAGAAATCTGGAAAAATAGTTGTAGTAACCAATGGTTTGGTGGGGCTGTATGGTGCACTCTGGTATGGGCACCAACTGTACACACTTTCTGTCACCCCTATACAATGAGCAGTGAAGTTCTATGCAGGATGCACTACAAATCCCAGCAATACAGTGTAGTACACACTAGTTTAGGGGTGCTATCTGGTATGGGCACCAACTGTACACACTTTCTGTCACCCCTATACAATGAGCAGTGAAGTTCTATGCAGGATGCACTACAAATACCAGCAATACAATGTAGTACACCAGGACCACCAGCCTCAAAATCGAAAAGGAGTACACTGAGCACTTCTTAGGGGTGTGTATGCAACACCTAATGCCCCCTTTCTGCCAGCAGCCGGTCACCACAGGGCTGTTTGTTTGTATTGCTGGTATATACCCTGCCTACTGGAACGCTATATCCTACACTGACACTCTCCCTGACCAGCAGCAGCTCTGTCCCTGATCTCTCACAGCATGCGTCTGAAGTGAGCACTGCAGGTGCCGAGTTTTATATGGCAGGGTCATCTGATCTGGCGAACCAATCGCTGCTATCGACATGTATGGGTCCCACATGATCGCAGGATGTACCAAAGAGTCTCCTGCATGTTTATTGGCTGAGAAATAGCGCCCCAAACTTACAGGAAACGGATGATGAGATTTCCTCGAGTATCGCGAGATGCTCGTCCGAGTAATCAGTACTATCGAGTACCAAGCTCGGACGAGCACGTTCGCTCATCTCTAGAATCTAACCTGCCGATATGTCCCTATTGCGCAGGAGACGCAGAGGAGGAAGGTATGTCTCTATGTCTCTTACCTTCTTCCTTGGCACCATTCCTGGGCAGATGTGGGCACATAAATGCAGCACTCTCTTTCCGGGGAGAGAGGGGTTACAGCTATAAAGAGATTACCTGCACAGTCCTGTCCCCTGATGTAAGCCCAAGCCTGAAGTGGATCTGCTATGATTTGAAAGGTGAGGGAGACTTCCTGGGTCAGAGTACAGGGCTGTAGACCCCAATATGCAGACCATGGCCCTCCCCCACTCCCCCTCCCACCCAGTACAGGGAGCTCTTACACAAAGTTACAATTTTGAAAAACTGTGTCTTGCAAAACGCTCTCAATCCAAGTTACTCTTAAACCGAGGTACCACTGTATATGTTCATCCCATAATACCGGTACATTTTTTCCTGTAAGTTATTAGCTGAAATATCCAGTAAATCTTTCTATTCCCCACTGTGAATTATTTCTGGAATTTATTCTCCTGAGATTTTTTTTATCTTTATTAAGAGCCCAGAATGTATAAAAGCAGCATCCCATTTTAGATTTAAATTTCTGTAGGAAGGAGAAGCTACAATGAGATCCTGGAGAATATCTATCCGGAAATTCACTGTATTCACTAAACCCGGAGTGTGTGGAGAATATCAACCTCATTCCGGTAAAAAACAGTGTATAACATGTTTCTCATTTTAAGGCTATGTTCACACATTATTTTGGTCAGTATTTCAGTCAGTATCTTTTCATCCAAAAATATTCTCTGTTGATTCACACCTGATTTTGGGCAAGAACATGAATGGAAATACCATGTGTGAACACAGCGCTATAAGGAGGGTGACTTCATCAGGTCACCATGAAAACTGGGTGAGGAGAATACAGCTAATAGTTTCCTATGATCATCGAGCAATTTAGGAGAATGTAAACATCAGGAAGACATATGAAACGTTGTCATAGTGGGAGTGATATCAGCACTCAGCACAGAGGGGGGCTCAGCACTCAGCACGGAGGGGGGCTCAGCACTCAGCACAGAGGGGGTCTCAGCACTCAGCACCGAGGGGGGCTCAGCACTCAGCACGGAGGGAGTCTCAGCACAAAGGGGGTCTCAGCACTCAGCACGGAGGGGGTCTCAGCACTCAGCACGGAGGGAGTCTCAGCACAAAGGGGGTCTCAGCACTCAGCACAGAGGGGGTCTCAGCAGTCAGCATGGAGGGGGACTCAGCACTCAGCACAGAGGGGGTCTCAGCATTCAGCACGGAGGGGGGCTCAGCACTCAGCACGGAGGGAGGCTCAGCACTCAGCACGGAGGGGGTCTCAGCATTCAGCACGGAGGGGGACTCAGCATTCAGCACGGAGGGGGGCTCAGCACTCAGCACAGAGGGGGTCTCAGCACTCAGCACGGAGGGGGTCTCAGCACTCAGCACGGAGGGAGGCTCAGCACTCAGCACGGAGGGGGTCTCAGCACTCAGCACGGAGGGAGTCTCAGCACAAAGGGGGTCTCAGCACTCAGCACAGAGGGGGTCTCAGCATTCAGCATGGAGGGGGACTCAGCACTCAGCACAGAGGGGGTCTCAGCATTCAGCACGGAGGGGGGCTCAGCACTCAGCACGGAGGGAGGCTCAGCACTCAGCACGGAGGGGGTCTCAGCATTCAGCATGGAGGGGGACACAGCATTCAGCACGGAGGGGGGCTCAGCACTCAGCACAGAGGGGGTCTCAGCACTCAGCATGGAGGGGGTCTCAGCACTCAGCACGGAGGGGGTCTCAGCACTCAGCACGGAGGGAGGCTCAGCACTCAGCACGGAGGGGGTCTCAGCATTCAGCACGGAGGGGGACTCAGCATTCAGCACAGAGGGGGTCTCAGCACTCAGCATGGAGGGGGTCTCAGCACTCAGCACGGAGGGAGTCTCAGCACAAAGGGGGTCTCAGCACTCAGCACAGAGGGGGTCTCAGCATTCAGCATGGAGGGGGACTCAGCACTCAGCACAGAGGGGGTCTCAGCATTCAGCACGGAGGGGGGCTCAGCACTCAGCATGGAGGGAGGCTCAGCACTCAGCACGGAGGGGGTCTCAGCATTCAGCACAGAGGGGGGCTCAGCACTCAGCACAGAGGGGCTCTCAGCACTCAGCACGGAGGGGGACTCAGCATTCAGCACGGAGGGGGGCTCAGCACTCAGCACGGAGGGAGGCTCAGCACTCAGCACAGAGGGGGGCTCAGCACTCAGCACGGAGGGGGGCTCAGCACTCAGCACGGAGGGAGGCTCAGCACTCAGCACGGAGGGAGGCTCAGCACTCAGCACGGAGGGGGTCTCAGCACTCAGCACGGAGGGAGGCTCAGCACTCAGCACGGAGGGGGTCTCAGCATTCAGCACGGAGGGGGACTCAGCATTCAGCACAGAGGGGGTCTCAGCACTCAGCATGGAGGGGGTCTCAGCACTCAGCACGGAGGGAGTCTCAGCACAAAGGGGGTCTCAGCACTCAGCACAGAGGGGGTCTCAGCATTCAGCATGGAGGGGGACTCAGCACTCAGCACAGAGGGGGTCTCAGCATTCAGCACGGAGGGGGGCTCAGCACTCAGCATGGAGGGAGGCTCAGCACTCAGCACGGAGGGGGTCTCAGCATTCAGCAGGGAGGGGGACTCAGCATTCAGCACGGAGGGGGGCTCAGCACTCAGCACAGAGGGGGTCTCAGCACTCAGCACGGAGGGGGTCTCAGCACTCAGCACGGAGGGGGTCTCAGCACTCAGCACGGAGGGGGTCTCAGCACAAAGGGGGTCTCAGCACTCAGCACAGAGGGGGTCTCAGCATTCAGCACGGAGGGGGTCTCAGCACGGAGGGGGTCTCAGCACTCAGCACAGAGGGGGCTCAGCACTCAGCACGGAGGGGGGCTCAGCACTCAGCACGGAGGGGGGCTCAGCACTCAGCACGGAGGGGGTTTCAGCACGAAGGGGGGCTCAGCACTCAGCACGGAGGGGGTGTCAGCACAAAGGGGGGCTCAGCACTCAGCACGGAGGTGGGCTCAGCACTCAGCACGGAGGGGGGCTCAGCACTCAGCACGGAGGGGGGCTCAGCACTCAGCACGGAGGGGGGCTCAGCACTCAGCACGGAGGGGGTTTCAGCACGAAGGGGGGCTCAGCACTCAGCACGGAGGGGGGCTCAGCACTCAGCACGGAGGGGGGCTCAGCACTCAGCACGGAGGGGGGCTCAGCACTCAGCACGGGGGGGGGGGGGGGTTTAGCACTCAGCACGGAGGGGGGATCAGCACTCAGCACGGAGGGGGGATCAGCACTCAGCACGGAGGGGGGATCAGCACTCAGCACGGAGGGGGTTTCAGCACTGTGTGTGTGATGTGTCAAAAGTTATTGTAAATTTAATCTTCATTTATAGATATATATCTACGGTATATCTACTTGCTTCATAAATAACATACTATTACATTCTATAGGCTTAACGTTAAAGGAAACATATCCTGTAATATAATAATGTAACAAAGAACACAACTATTTCCACTGACCCCGTTCCTGTTGGTAGAGGCTGTTGCGTCTCCAGAAAGACAGAGACATGTCCCTAACCCCCATCGTTTGGATTTGGTTTCCAGTCATAATTATTTTACTGAACTTTAGCTCCTTGGCCCTTCTACGATCTCCTTCTTATCTCTGGTATGGACCTCCTCTAACAGTATCATGATGCCCGGATACAATCAGACCGCGGTTCTTGAGTTCACACTTTTGGGTTTCCCGGACCTCCATGCATTCTGGTTGTTTGTGTTCCTCCTTCTGCTCATAGTTTATGTGCTCACTATGCTCGGGAACGTTCTCATTATCGGATTAGTGTCCGCCACTTCTCACCTGCAGTCGCCCATGTACATCTTTCTCACTCACCTTTCCCTCTGTGATATACTGATAAGTACAAATGTTGGACCAAACACCCTAAAAGTCGTTGTTTCTGGTAAATGTTCCATATCTGCCCGGTCATGTGACCTGCAGTTGTATTTCTTTGGTGCTTCGGCGCTCATAGAGTGTATGCTTCTGGCAGTGATGTCATATGATCGCTACTTGGCTATCTGTGACCCGATGCATTATACCGCCATCATGAACCAGAGTTTACCCCACTGTTTGGCTATGATATGTTGGGTGGTCGGTTTTCTGTTGTCAATGATCACGGAAATCCTTATACTTCGATTAGACTTTTGTGGCCCCAACATCATTGACCATTTTTTCTGCGATCTTGCTCCTCTTCTCCAGCTTTCTTGCTCCGATACAAAAGGTGTAGAAGTCCAGGTATCTATTACAGTCATAGCTATTGGTATCATCCAGCTGTTATTTGTGATAGGGACATACATCTGCATATTCTCCTCCATTCTTCAGATCTCTTCCACCAATGACAGACAGAAGGTCTTCTCCACCTGTAGCTCCCATCTTACTGTTGTGTCTATTTATTACGGGACGCTCATTACTCTTTATCTGGCGCCATCTAGAAGATATTCTGGGAATCTGAATAAAATATTCTCCCTTCTCAACACCATTGTCACCCCGCTGTGTAACCCTATCATCTACAGCTTACGGAATAAAGACATCAAAGCGGCTATAAGGAAATATTTGTTTCCAAAGAACCTTTTAGGAAACCATTAGAGACTGTGTCCAGAACAGTAGGTTGGTTTGGAACATACCGAATGGGCTCTTTAGCTATACATCAATTGTCTGATCAGGGTAAAGGGTAAGTGTTCTAAAAATATAAAAAAATTACATGTAATAAAGAAATAGCACCATAAGAAAAAAAACAAAAACAAATGTAAAGTAGAATGTTTTTTTATTGCATATCACAGAGAAAAAATCTTCAATACATTTGATACAATAAGGAAACAATATGAACAATAAATATAAACATCAGTCGTCCGTACAAGAAAAAAATAATAATAAAGAAGTTTAACCCCATCTGGAGTGGAAAGTAAGGGCAATGATTTTCTGCATAAAATGCCTTAGAAAGCTAAATATAGGATCCCACCGAGCTCAACGTACATCTCATTGTGTAAGCGGCTTCTTCTGGGGGAGAAATAGGGTTTCACTCGGGATGCAGTAATAGATTCTCAGCTGGGAACATGGGTCCAACCAAAGACCCCTGCCACAGTGCCTAGCATAGGTTTCTATGAAAAACCATGTGACCAAGGCTTCACTCAATATTAAAGCGTTTTTTATTTTTTTTTGCAGAAATCAATAGTCCAGGAGATTTTAAGAAACTTGAAATTGGGTTTATTAGCCGAAAAAAGCATTTTTATCATGAAAAGGTTTGAAGCTCTCCCCCCTGTCTTCATGGTTGTCTATGGAGAGTGGACGGGTGGACGGAGATGAGGCACCAAAACAGGACAACAAAGAGTTAATTACAGCTACATCACCTGATATCTCCTCTGACAGTCAGCACTGACCTCTCTGCCTTCGGAATAGGCTGTTATGAAGCTCCCCCCGTGTAATCCTTTGTTCTCTGCTCTCTGCTGCCGACTAATCTCCCTCCTTCCCCTCCCCTCTCCATAGAACAGACAGATCCGACTGATGAAAAAACAGTCGAGATTTCCTGATTCTGAGCAGTAGTTGACAGAAAGGAGGAGAGGGGTGACCCTGGAAAAGGCTTTTTACATGCAGATAATGGCAGATTTGCCTAATAAACCCAATTACAAAGTTTCTTAAAATCGCCTGGACTATTGATTTCTGCAAAAAAAAAAAATAAATAAATAACAACAGTGACACTTTAACCCTTATGCAATGACTTAAAGGGAATGTACCAAGACTTTTAGTGCCCCATACGGGTTATTCACAGTCCCAGGACAACTGGTGATGGATGGCAGCTGAAACATAGGTACTGAGCCACTACATATGGCACAAACAAGGAAAGGGATTCAAAGGCTTTAGACCATGTTCACACAACATATTTGTTTTATGACAAGGATGGCCGTTGTTGTCGATTATAGCAATGGCCGTTCTTTTAATAAAATAGGTGTTTCCTTTGAAATCAATGAAAAACAATGCCCATTGTTCATACAGTGTATTGAACAAGGGCCGATATTCAATAAACCTGTGCTAATAATTCACCTGTCAATTATTTCCGGCTGTTGCTTCCAAACTTTAGAAGGAAATATTTGACAGTTCACACAGCATGTGGCTGTCTTACGGCCATAGTGTGACTGAGAGTCAATGCCTAATTGATTGTCTGTCACCCCCATACAGACAGCACAATGCACTGTATTTTAATGATGTTCCTGTGGCCGATATGGCAGTGTCATCCGCAGGAACATGTAAAACAATGGCTGCTGTTTTACAGTGTGTGAACTTTGTCTAACACCAAGTTTAAAGTTTAAGGAATATTGCAGCAAATCTGGTTGTCCCAGAAAAAAGGCATTACCACCAGCTTCTCTACCACTAGCTGCCCTACCATCAGCTGCCCTACCACCAGCTGCCCTACCATCAGCTGCCCTACCACCAGCTTCCCTACCATCAGCTGCCCTACCATCAGCTGCCCTACCACCAGCTGCCCTACCATCAGCTGCCCTACCACCAGCTGCCCTACCATCAGCTGCCCTACCATCAGCTGCCCTAACATCAGCTGCCCTACCACCAGCTGCCCTACCATCAGCTGCCCTACCATCAGCTGCCCTACCATCAGCTGCCCTACCACCAGCTGCCCTACCATCAGCTGCCTTACCACCAGCTGCTCTACCATCAGCTGTCCTATCACCAGCTGCCCTATCACCAGTTGCCCTATTACCAGTTGTCCTACCACCAGCTGCCCTACCACCAGCTGCCCTATTACCAGTTGCCCTACCACCAGCTGCCCTATTACCAGTTGCCCTACCACCAGCTGCCCTATAACCAGCTGCCCTACCACCAGCTGCCCTATTACCAGTTGTCCTACCACCAGCTGCCCTATTACCAGCTGCCCTACCACCATCTGCCCTATTACCACCTGCTCTATTACCAGCTGCCCTACCACCAGCTGCCCTGTCACCAGCTTCCCTATTACCAGTTGTCCTACCACCAGCTGCCCTACCACCAGCTGCCCTACCACCAGCTGCCCTACCATCAGTTGATCAATAACCCTTAAGTGACTGGAAAAGACCTTCAGTAAGATGTAGTGACAATGAACACAGAGGTTTTCATTGGGGTTTTTTTTATCCAATCTTTTTCTTAAATTAGAGATTTATAAAAAATTATTTGTATATAAAACAAGAAATAACAGTTCGCCAACATGGTGAGAATAGGTATAGTGGTAAATAAGGAAGTATGGGGGGGGGGGGGGGTACTCCTCAAATATCATAAATATTAGCATAATGTCTCCTCAAGAGTCCAAGCAGAAAGGAGATAGAAATACCCTATGTTCAAATGCATGTGTCTCTGTATTAGCTCCACCATGAGATGAGGAAGTAAAGAGTCCAATGTTGGTGTGGCTCATGTCGGATGATGAAAGGTCAGTCAGCAATCTTCTGTCAGAATCAATGGAGCCACGTCACAGAGTGGAGGGCAGAATGCCACATTGGGGGTGGGTGGGTCTGCCTCCAGTGGTTCAGGCCGGGCCAGTTACCGGGAAGGACCCCAGCACCAGCGTTTGACCTTCCAAAAGGACAATTAAGCCAAACCTACCTCAACGTTCTACAAGGCTTGGTTCCAGAAAAGATTCTCGAGTGGTTGTCAGTCACATGACTTAAACCCTACAGAAAATCTTTAATGGAATGGAATGGAATCTAATGAAGGTGGTTGAAACCAAAGAATATTAGTGAACTAGAGGCCATTGTCTATGAGAAAAGGGCCAAGATTCCTCAGAAATTCTGGTGATGGATTAGGAATCATATTTGCAGCTGGTCAGAACAGCAAAAGGAGCTGAAGTATTAGATCGCTTGCCATGAGGGGGTAGGGATGACTCTGAGACTGTATTGGTCAAAGAAAAGGGATAATTGGTAGTAACTTTGGAAAACTTAAGAGTATTAAGAAATGTTTACCGAGGGGCATTAGCAGGGTCATGATAAACATTTTCCCCACCTCCCCTCTTACCAGGCAGCTCTGAGCCTTATAATCTGCTGGTTCTGAACCACAGAGTGACATACCACTTACCACTGGGATCTGTGTGTAGAGCAGAAATGACCTTCTGTATGTAAATCTATGTGGGTCAAAGGGGTATTAATTCTCCTTAAAGGGAACCAATCAACCCAATTGGGCTGATATGGTTCCCTGAAGCTCTGTATACAGCTCCTGTAGCAGCCGCGGCACATAGAGCTCTGTTATTGGCCTCTCTGCCTGTCAATCATCCCCTCCGAGCGCACTGACAGGCAGAGAGCGGTGACTAGATACGGGCGGGGACCCAGATGACTACTTCCTCACCAAACAATATTTTTAAGGAACAGTATGGATCATCTTCAGCAGACGGACTAGCACCCATGTTATGTGTGGTACAGAAATTGTTTTTCTTGATGTACGTCTAAAAGGCAATAACAACAATATAGAAGTTTTTTCCATACCGTAAAGAGTGTGCAAGTAACAGTATCCTGCTGGCCACATCATGCCATCCACCTCATGTAATACATCATATCCCATATGGAGAATGTTTGCGTTTAAAACGTAATTGTAGTAATGAGAAAGTGTATAGTGAAGACCTTGTGGTGCTCCAGGAAAGATTTAGAGAATGACTTTTTCCACAGCATAGCATCACTAATGCAATAGAAAAAATGTCTACAGTAAATAGAAATGATTTATTACTGGATAAAAAAGAAAACATTAAGAGACAAAATAATAACCATATAATAATAATAATAAATAGTCGCCAATATAATTGTATAAAAAAAGATAATAAATAAACATCTACCAATATTATGGCAGGATGAGAAATTATATAACGTAACCAAAATGGGAGTAAGGGTTGTATCTAAAAGAGCCCCCACTTTGGGTTTGTCATTGTCTCTCTATATATTGTAACAAAAGTAATGAGAAAGATGGGGCATGGTTAGAGACCAAAGGTTCATATAAATGTGGCCATCAGAGATGCATAACTTGCACACATATGGTTAAAAATAAAGAATTCAAATCATGTGCCAACGGGAGTGTATATAAAGTTAATAGTTACATAAATTGCAATACATGGCATGTAGTGTACCTAGCTACTTGTGAAGATTGCCACATACAATATGCGGGTTGCACTACGAATACTTTGAAAACCCGAATTCGAAGACATATTTCTGATAGCAAAGGACAAATGTTCAATATCTCATCACTTTCTAGACATTTCAGAGATGTGCATGGCGTGAAGTTAAATCCCTTAGAGTAATGGGTATTGAAAAGTCCGACAATCTAAGAGAGGTGGTTGTCATAAGAGATTTTTACTTAATAGAGAATCCTTTTGGAGATTTAGAATGGTCACAAGGATACCGCAAGGGTTAAATTGTAGACATAACCTAATTCTCACTTATTAATGTATCATGCGGTTTCTGTGCGATTTTTGTTTCCTTCTTTTTTTTTGTTTTCGTTTTTTCTAAACTATGAAAGTTATAAGTAAATTCCGGGAATATGATTTAATTGCTATTAACGTCTCCAGTACTCTATGGATACATCTATCAAATTATTTAATGTTCTATGTATTTTCTGTAGAGGATGTCAGTCTGTTTTTGTTCCAACCTGTGCTTTTTAATCATGTGTTTGTAATTTGATTTTAGCCCCTTAACGACATCTGGCGTAAATGTACGCCCCCGCTGCATGGGCTTTAACGCAAACGGGCGTACATTTACGCCCGATGTTTCCCCGATCGCTGTGTGTACACACAATGCGATCGGGGAAGATGGCCTGCTATGATGTATAGCACACCATCTAGGCTTGTCAGCACGGGGGGGTGATTACCCCCCCTCCCCCATGCCGATGATCGCTGCTATAGGCTGATCAATACAGATCAGCCGATAGCAGCTGAAAACAGCTTTCCGGGTCATCGGTGACCCGGAAAGCAATGGCCATTGGTGCTGTCCGAGACAGCACCAAAGTGTCCCCCCAAAAGATGGTGCCGGTGCCACCCCCACGATCACCGTGATGGGCCGGCCAGTATCGGCCGGCCCATCACGGCGATCAAAGAGTTAAAAAAAGTGTCCCCCCCGGGTTCTGCCCCCCTTAGCTAGGTAGCTGAGGGGTGCAGAACAGGTGTGTATAGTGTAGGTACACTATACTCACCTGATCCCGGCGTCCGGAGCGAAAATCGGCAGTCCCGCAGCGTCCTCTTCTCCCCGTTGTCTTAATTCGGCTCTCTTTGGAAATTCGGCTTCTAACTTTGGAAATCTTCGGGTCCCCCCGTCGTCTAACTTTGGAAATCTTCGGCAGCTTCGCTCTACTGCCCCCTAGCGGCTGATCAGTGTATATTATGCACTGATCAGTTGCTTTAGGTTAAAAAAAAGTTGTTGTTTTTTTTTATTTTATTTTTTTTACTTTTTATGCGCCCTAATGCCGCTGAGTGCTGATCAGCATCGCACATAAGTGCGCCGCTGATCAGCAACTCCTCCTTTTTGGTGTAGGGGCTTTTTCCCCCCTATATCCCACCGCCACTGGCTGCTGATAAGTGCCGCACATAAGTGCGGCATTTATCAGCAACTCCTTTCTTGGCGAAGGTATGTTTTTTCTTACTGTAAAAAAAAAACGTAAAAAACACTACATCAAATAAAATTTTACACTACACTAGATTACACATTTACATACCCCATATACCAATCCCCATATAATAATGGCCTCCAGGGTGTTTTCATCGGCGGAGGCATACGCTATTATTGCCTCCGACACCGAAACAGCCAGTGAGGATGAATGGGGGTAGCGTAGCATATGCTGCCCCCCAGACACGTCTTTTCCGCCAGTATCTTCCCAATAAGAGATGACGGTATGGCGTGAAATTCTACAAACTCTGTGAGAGAACCTCAGGGTACACTTACAGATGGGGGCTGGGTTCACACTATGTATATTTGAGGCTGTATTTGGTCCTCATGTCAGGTCCTCATAGCAACCAAAACCAGGAGTGGATTGAAAACACAGAAAGGATCTGTTCACACAATGTTGAAATTGAGTGGATGGCCGCCATATAACAGTAAATAACGGCCATTATTTCAATACCACAGCCGTTGTTTTAAAATAACAGCAAATATTTGCCATTAAATGGCGGCCATCCACTCAATTACAACATTATGTGAACAGAGCCTTTCTGTGTTTTCAATCCACTCCTGGTTTTGGTTGCTATACAGCCTCACAAATACAGCCTCAAATATACATAGTGTGAACCCAGCCTTAGAGTACATGCACACTGCGGAATGGCGAAGGATAACCCTTTGTGCATTACGCAGCTGGCACCCACTGGCGGACTGATGGAGGCGCGTATCTCCGCCCATGTCATAGACTCCATTCTATGCTCAGGAGGATTCCGTTGTCCATCCAAAGAATCAACACGTTCATTCTTTGGACAGAGGGCGAATACGCCCGTGCATACAAAGGAGTCTGACACGAGTGGTGATCACCCCGGCCGCTACATACAGGATCGCTTCAAGGCGTACTACACGTCATTGGAGTTCTATATTTTCTAAATTCCTTCCCTTATTCCTATTTCAGGGGTCACGTTGATCCAGGGATTATTCTGATCGCCATTATGGAGTCAGGAAGAAATTTTCCCCCTGTGATGAGGCTACTGTCGTCTGCCTCACGAGAGTTTTTTGCCTTCCTCTGGATCAACACAGGTTGAATTTGATGGACTCCTGTCCTTTTCAACCCTATAAACTAATAATTGGCCTAATACCCCCAAATAAATTAAAATTGTCCCTTTTCCCCAGCTAAATAGGCATGGCCGCCATTCCCATTAGAGACTTGCCATGATGCAATTACAAAGCCTCTGTGCGGCCAGGACAGTAGAAACCCCCCACAAGTGACCCCATTCTGGAAACTGCACCCCATAAGAAATCTTACAAGGGGGGCAGCGGCAATATGGCCCCCTGGTGACGGGCACATTTGTGCCGTGAAAATGAAAAGAAAAATGGTATTTTTTATTTTCACGGCACATGTTCTACGTAAGTGCCCGTCACCAGTGGGGTCCATATGCTCACTGGACCCCTTGTTAGATTCCTTATGGGTTGTAGTTTCCAGAATGGGGTCACTTGTGGGGGGTTTCTACTGACCTGGCAGCACAGGAGCTTTGTAATTGCGACATGGCCTCCATCCTCCATTCCAGCCTCTAAATGGCGCTCTGTCCCTTTGGTGGCTTGCCCTGTGCCCATATGGCACATTATGTCCACATGTGGGGTATTTTTGTACTCAGGGGAAATTACCCTACATGTTTGCATTATTTTTCTTTTTTAACCCCTTGTGGAAATAGAAAAAATCAAGGTTAGACCGACATTTAATGTAAAAAATGTTTAATTTTTACACTAAATCATTTATCTTGTCTTGATTTTTTCATTTTCACAAGGGATTAAAGGATAAAAAAAAAAACACAAAATGTGTAGATGTGCAATTTCCCGAGTACGAAAATAGCCCACATGTGGACATAAAGCGCCATGCGGGTGCAGGGTAAGCCTCCAAAGGGAAGGAGCGCCATTTGGTTATAACAGTAAATAACGGCCATTATTTCAATATAACAGCCGTTGTTCTAAAATAACAGCAAATATTTGCCATTCGGCGGCCATCCACTCAATTTAAACATTGTGTGAACAGATCCTTTCTGTGTTTTTAATCCACTCCTGCTTTCGGTTGCATTACTGACTGAAATATACGTAGTGTGAACCCAGCCTAATGTTGGTTTAGCCTTAAATTTTTCATTTTCACAAGGGGTTAAAAAACACACACAAAATGTGTAGAGCAATTTCCCCCGAGTCCGTAAATACCCCACATGTGGATATAAAGCGCCATGTGGGCGCAGGGCAAGCCTCCGAAGGGAAGGAGCGCCATTTGGATTTTGGAGGCTGGATTTGGCCAGAATGGATGATGAAAGCCATGTCGCATTTACAGAGCCCTCGTGCTGCCAAGACAGTGAAAAACCCCCACAAGTGACCCCATTCTGGAAACTACACCTTCAAGGAATCCAACAAGGGGTGCAGTGAGGATATGGACCCCTTGATGACGGGCACATTTGTGCCGTGAAAGTGAAAAAAACCCATTCCAGTGAAATTCCACATGTGAGGTATTTCCGTACTCGGGAGAAACTGCGCTACACGTTTGGTCTTTTTTTTTAGATTTTGGCACCCCAGAGCCTCTGCCAACCTGAAGTGGTACAGTCAAAAATGACCAAATATAACGAAGGCGTTGAAATTCACTAGGCGCTCCTTTATTTCTGAGGCTTGTGGTTGCGTCAAATAGCGCATTAGGGCCACATATGGGGTATTTCTATAAACTGCAGAAACGGGGCAATCAATATTGGGGTGCATTTCTCTGGTAATAGGTTTATAATTATGAAAAATATTGGATTACAATAAAATCTCTGCACAGAAAATTAAAATTTTCACATTTCTTACACACTTTGCTTTTATTTCTGTTACTCCCCTAAAGGGTTAAAAAACTTTCTGGATGTGCTTTTGCTTTTTGAATTGGGGTGCTTTGTGGGACTTTCTAACATACAGTCCCCTCAAATACACTTAACCTGAACAGTTCCCTAAAAATATCTGATTTAGAAATTTTACTGAAAATTTGGAAAATTGCTGCTTATGTTTTAAGCTTTTTATTGTCTAAAAAAAAAGAAAGATAGTTTAATAAATGCTGCCGACATAAAGTAGACATGTTGCTAATGCTATTTAATATATAATTTATGTGGCATAACCATTTTCTGTATAAGGAGAAAAGTTTCAAAGTTGGCAAAATGCATTTTCAGGGTATATTCACACGGGCGGGCTCGCAGCGAGATTCTCGCTGCGAGCCTGGCAGGTCCTGTCAGTTCCCATACACTACATACTTGGTGCGGTCTAAACGACCGCAGCGAGTATGTAATTATACCGCGCTTAACCCCTTCTACTCCCGCCGGCTCCCCCGCTGTAAGCAGCATACATTACCTGTCCTTGCTGCACGGGTCCGGCGTCCTGCTCTCCCGCCCGGCCAATCAGTGGCTGCGGCTGGGCAACACCCTAATTGGCCTGACGGGAGAGCAGGACGCCGCACCCGTGCAGCAAGGACAGGTAATGTATGCTGCTTACAGCCGGCGGGAGTAGAAGGGGTTAAGCGTGGTATAATTACATACTCGCTGCGGTCGTTTAGACCGCAGCAAGTATGTAGTTTATGGGAACTGACAGGACCTGCCGGGCTCGCAGCGAGAATCTCGCTGCGAGCCCGCCCGTGTGAATATACCCTTACAATGTTTCACGTTATTTTATTTTTTTTTTTTCCATGAAGATTCGTTATAACTATCAAATCCAATTTACAAGAAATGTGAAGTACAATATGTCACGAGAAAACAATCTCAGAATCAGACGGATAGGTAAAAGCATCCCGAAGTTATTAATGAATAAAGTGACACAGGTCATCTTCATAAAATTTGTCTCTGTCCTTAAGGCCATTTCAGGCTCTGTCCTTAAGGGGTTAATTGTCTAACCATGTGATCTGGTGTCTTACGCCCTATAAATATGTAAGGCTGACGCAACAAAAGGCAATTAGAAAGTTGAGTTAAACGTGTTGTTGGGATCAAGGTATCACAGGCTACATCTGTATAGAGTCAATAGAATTTCACCATCATCACAGACGAGGATTCATTACTATAAGAAGAGGTGTGATGGCTGACTCAGTAAGCAAGTTCAAGAGAGGACTGGAGGTTTTTCTTGAAAAATATAATAGAACAAGTTATGGCTATTAGATTTCCGGTGACAGAGTGGTGAAATAATATAATAAAGATGGAACCAGATGATGATAGGGTGCTGATATAGGGATTTATACTGATTTGGAGTCAGGAAGGAATTATCCCCCTAGTATGGAGCAATTGGTATCTGCCTTAGGCTATGTTCACACTACGTAAGTTTTGTAATAATCACGGCCGTTTTTGCCAATTTGCAACAATGGCCGTGATTACTACGGAATTTACATAGTTACATAGTTAATACGGTTGAAAAAAGTGAAAAAAGACACATGTCCATCAAGTTCAACCAAGGAGGGGATGGATACAGGGAAGAGGGAGGGGTGATAGGTTCACTTACGTAGTGCGGCAGCAGTGTATACACATAGTACATATATACATACACATAGTATACACTCTGACCAGGATCCCTTGTGGCGACAACGAAAACTGACATGTGAGTTTTCTGAGGCCGATATTCATTGAATAGCGGCCGCAGGAGACATGTCAGTTCACACAATGGAGCGTGCGGCTCCTGCCACACACTCCATTGTTTGCAGCGGTGAATTAGGATGCGGGCACACACTGATGAGCCCTCATCTCAATTCCTCCGAAATAAAGATCATTCGGCCGGTACTGCAGTACTACCCAGGATTATCTTCTCTGACACTATGTGTCTTACACCATGTGAACATGGCCTTAGGTTTTTTTTGTTTGTTTGTTTTGCCCTCTTCTGAAACAAAATAGTAGAGTTATACACCAAAAAAGAGGAAATGCCACAGATTTAATAAAAATTATGAGCCTCTTAGCATTTGCAAATAGTGTGTAGCAACCTACATACCCTGGCTACCATCCCACCTCTCTGTGCTACCATCCCACCTCTCCTGGGCTACCATCCCACCTCTCCTGGGCTACCATCCTACCTCTCTGTGCTACCATCCTACCTCTCTGTGCTACCATGCCACCACTCCTGGGCTACCATCCCACCTCTCCTGGGCTACCATCCCACCTCTCCTGGGCTACCATCCTACCTCTCTGTGCTACCATTCTACCTCTCTGTGCTACCATGCCACCTCTCCTGGGCTACCATCCCACCTCTCCTGGGCAACCATCCTACCTCTCTGTGCTACCATCCTACCTCTCTGTGCTACCATCCCACCTCTCCTGGGCTACCATCCCACCTCTCCTGGGCTACCATCCCACCTCTCCTGGGCTACCATCCTACCTCTCTGTGCTACCATCCCACCTCTCCTGGGCTACCATCCCACCTCTCCTGGGCTACCATCCTACCTCTCTGTGCTACCATGCCACCTCTCCTGGGCTACCATCCCACCTCTCCTGGGCAACCATCCTACCTCTCTGTGCTACCATCCCAGCTCTCCTGGGCTACCATCCCACCTCTCCTGGGCTACCATCCTACCTCTCTGTGCTACCATCCTACCTCTCTGGGGCTACCATCCCATCTCTCTGTGTTACCATTGCACCTCTCCTAGGATAATGATAAGACTGCACTCTGGGCATGCAGGATCCAGCTAATATTGGCAAAAATAACCTCTGGGGTGAGATGGGTGCACAGCCAAGTATAGGCAGCGACTCCCCCTATCTTCACCACAGACAAAAGCACTTGGATAACTCTCCTTAATCACCATTTACAATAATCAGGGACACGTTGTAATGCAGATAAACAAAAAAAAAGAGAATGCAACAACTCGCTGCTAATGCCAAGACATAAACCTGATGCAAATATAAAAATAATAGTAGAAGACTTATAGGTAGATCTCGATGGATTCTTTCTACATCTTTACATTTCTCTCTTCTACTACAAGAGTTTTTTCTTACCACAAACCATTAAATACCTAATCATAGAAGCCTGCATCTCTTTGTTTCTTAGACTGTAGATAACTGGGTTTATAAGGGGGGTCAGTTCAATGTAGACAAGAGAAATAAACTTGTTAACACTCAGTGAGTGTCCTCTGTACGGGACCATGTACATCATGAGCATAGACCCGTAATAGATAGACACAACCACCAGGTGAGAGCTACAGGTGGAGAAGGTTTTGTGCCGGCCCAATGTGGAGGGAATCCCAAAGATGGTGATAAAGATGTGAGCGTAAGTTATAATAATAAACAAAAAAGGTATCAAACCTACTGGAATAGAAATAACAATAATTTCAATATCCATAACAGTTGTATCTGAGCAAGAAAGTTCTAAGAGTGGAGCAAAGTCACAGAAGAAATGGTTAATCACATTCGGCCCACAGAAGTCTAAGTCCAATACTAGTACAAATGTGATAAAAGCTAACATAAAGCTGAGAGCCCAGGAGGAGATGACCAGGCTGTATCTCAGCTTCACACCCATGACTGAAATATAATGTAACGGTTTACAGATGGCCAAGTAGCGGTCATAGGACATGGCCATGAGCAACAAGCACTCGGCACTGACAATTCCTCCATAGAGATAAAACTGAGTGATACAGAGGACATAAGGTATAAGACTTCCATCTCTTATAATAACATCCAGCATCTTAGGGACAACGCTTGTTACCAGTATAACGTCTGTCAGAGCCAAATGTCCAAGGAAGAAATACATGGGAGAGTGGAGACGTCGGCTCGTGGACACCAGGAGAATGATCAAGAGGTTCTCACATATAGTCACACAATACATGAGAAGAACAATAGAGAAGAAAGACAACTTATAATCATTGAGAGCCGGGAATCCCAGGATAAGAAACTCAGAGATGGAGGTGGAGTTAACCATATGTATCTTCATTTCTACGTGTTATATGGAGGTATCTATTAAAAGGTTGTGATGAGGGATCTATAAAGCTGATTACATTTATTTTAAGAACATTCTTTACTTCCATTAGATTTTTTTAGGGTTTCTTACCTTTATTGTCAGTTTTAGACCATACACCAGCAATCGTTCAGCACGCTCTTACCTTTGAGTGTTTTTTTTTTTCCATAAGCCACCCAAAATAAAATACACTATTCTATAATCTGGAGGTGAATGTAACCTTGAGGAAGATGTAACCTGGAGATAGATGTAACATGGAGGAGGATAAAACATGGAGGAGGATGTAACCTGGAGGGAGATGTAACCTGGACTGGGATGTAAATTGGAGAAGGATGTAGCCTGGAGATATATATACAGTAAGCTGGGGTAGATGTTACCTAGAGGAGGATGTAACCTTTATGAGATGTAGCCTGGAGGAAGATTGAAATTAAAGATAGATGTAACCTAGAGGAGGTTTTAATGCAGAGTTAGATGTAAGCTGGAGGAGGATGTAACCCGGAGATAGATGTAAGCTGGAGGAGGATGTAACCCGGAGATAGATGTAAGCTGGAGGAGGATGTAACCCGGAGATAGATGTAAGCTGGAGGAAGATGTAACCTGGAGGAGGATGTATCCTTAATGAGATGTAGCCTGGAGGAGGATGCAAATTGCAGAAGGATGTAACCTGGAGATAGATGTAAGCTGGGGGAAGATGAAACCTGGAGGAAGATGTAACTTGGGGGAGATTGTAACCTGGAGGAGGATGTAAATTGGAAAAGAATGTAACCTGGAGATAGATGTAAGCTTAGGGAAGATTTAAGCTGGAGTAGATGTGAACTGGAGGAAGATATAACTTGGGGGAAAGTATAACCTGGAGGAGAATGTAACCTGGAATAGATTTAACCTGGAGAAGGATGTAATCAGCAGTGAGATGTGTCTTCTTTCATGTGAAAATAAAAATGCTCTTGGATATCATGAGCTACATATATATTGATCTTAAATCCTCGAGGAATGGATCATTAGATATAATTGTCCAAGCAATATGTTACATCAACCTGATTAGAAGGATAAAAAAAATAAGAAATCCTAGAGTCGGCACGGATCAGGTATGAATAATGCACTACACTTCCGGGTACACGGGTGGGGGTGGTGGGACACGGGGAAGGGGGCCATTCACAGACATAACATACATTACAAAGTTGTATAACTTTGTAATGTGTGTTATTCTGTGAATAATTTTTTACCGCCGCACTACCCCTTTAATGTATACTAATTGGATCTTTAGTATAAATCAAACAAAGGAAAATATATTAACCATTTATTAAACACAAAGCTCTTTACCCTGCAAGCAGATTTTAATGTTAACACATAAGTTATTGATATATTCTGCCATATAATAGGGACTTCTCTTAACGGAAGCTGTGCAACAATTATTTCCAAATCAGCTCCTTACCCACCTGAGCCTGATTGACAAGTATCTCCATATGTATGAAAGCAAGTGTAACTGAAAGCAAGTGTGGACCCACTGTACCACTGTTTCCATTAATTTCAGGGGTTGAAACTAACTTGATGGTTATAGATATTTTACCAGAAGGAAGAATAACACATTTTCCATTAACGTTCACATGTTATAACTATCCCACATGTTGAAGAAGCAGCTCCAACTATGTACTGTATGTTGATTTTCCTGTCTCAGACAATTAAGAAGAATCTACAAGCTTGAAGCCAATGAATAAAGAAGAAAAGACCCAACCCCATACTTTCCATATTCGACTATTAGATAATGTATAAGCAAGTTAAAATATTTTTCCGAAAGTGGTAAAGACCTCAGAACACAAACACACAGTGGGACAGATTATTAGTCTTTAGACCTAGGGATAAAGGTCATCTGCTTTTAATAATGGCTTCAAAGAGGGGACTGTCGAGGACGTCACATATTTAGTGAAGCCATAACAATATGGCGCTGACATTCTAAACACGTAGAGATGTTACATTCCTTAAAGTTTATGTAATTAACAATAGTGCTATGTAAGCAATTCCTTTTGTACCTCAGCCAATGAAGTACTGAGGCAAGCCTTAGTAGAAGAACCCCTCCCCCCAGGATATATAAACTGGCTGTCATCTTTGAATAAAGGAGATCCACCTTAACCATCAGTGTGTCAGGGTGTTTGATTTTCAGCGTGCACTGGGCCACACCAGGGAGAGGAGTCTAAGTGCCCCCTAGGTCTTAACCCTTTATTCTTCTCTAGGAGGCAGAAGCTGGACTTCTATGGCTAGAGGGCACCAGGTCACTCCACAAGTATGGTTTTTGTGAGAGCAGAAACTGTTATCCAAGGACCAGTGTCAGTGCAAGGCACTGGTGAGCTTGCGTAGTGCCAGGAATGAGATAGAAATTGTGGCCAGACAGGTGAAGGATTAGAGCAAGTGGCTTCAAGACAAATCAGGCAATCTGAGTTGGCAACAGGAGAGGCAAACGGTACAGACGAGGATCAGATAGAAAACAAACTGAGTAACAGGTAAGAATAAGTATACAGACATTGAAAGACCGAAGCAGGACCATGTCCAGCATGGAGAGCAGTTGAGGAGTGGACAGGGCTATGGTACTGTGATGGACCCAGATGGCGACATTACAGTGTGTAGAAGAAAAGACCTGTCAATTATATCTAACCACCCATGACTGGGATTGCTTGACATATCTCTCTATATTTGCACAGGGAAAGACCTGACAATTATTTTAAAGTCCAAAGTCCAAGTTCAAATTCATTTTGTCCATGAAACATGGTTCAACATCCAAGTAACTTGGATAATTGCATAGTACAAGAAAGGTGAAACCTCAACCCAACATAGGTGGACCCTTCTCAAACCTAATAAAAATGTGCTGACATCAGCTATTTAATCATGGTGGAAGAGCCATTTACAGTATTTTAGCTCTTTCAAGCATTAATGTTGCTAACCTGAACCCAGTCCACGAGCTTGATGGTACTCGCCTCTTCCCGGTACTCCTGGGGCAGGGGTTAGTGCTTATCATTTTACAGCCTAACACAAAGCCCCTGCTTACCAATGGATGTCAACACCTACAAAAAAAAAAAAAAAAAAAAAAAAAACAAGAACCACCCATGGAACATTTAAAATTAATAGGAAAAAGCAGAACATGCATGATCCCTGTAGGGGAGTGCCAGAATCTGATTTCCCTTTTTGTCAAAGAAACCCTGTGACATTAAGTTGTAGTACTGTAGGTAAGTTAGCAATGAGTAAATGGTCACAGCATACCTTGCTTAGTGGCACAGATTCCTTGGGACTTAACAGTAAACTAGGGATGCATCAAACACCCCTAACTTATTGTCCCTACTCCATTATCCATGGGGCCTTACGCTAATAGCATAAGGCCCCCATGGAAATTACACAAAGGAGCATGGATCCCCAAATATCCTGGCTCTATGGGACTATGTTAATAATGTAGTGCATTTTACAAAATATATTACCCCACTACAAAGACAAATACCCAATACCCACAAATATACGTATTCCATTGATTGTCCTAACATTTGGTAGATCCCAATTAGAAAAGTCAGAAATGCATGACTATTATGTGTCACCATCCATTAATATTACATAGTCACAGATGCCATATACCTATAAACAATCCATGGAAACACCACAACACCACAATTTTAGGACGTATCTGTGTAAATCTCTAGTAAGACCATTTATTAACCTTAAATGAACAGTTTATCTATTAACAATCATTAGTATGGCTACATATTGCATATTGGTATCCAATATTCATATTGGCTTATTAATAGTAAGAATAGACAGTGACCAATTTTGTGCTTTCCAATGTACGTTTTGGTACATCATCAGGGAGGTACTGTTTGCTAACATGCCTCCTTCCAGACTTCCAGATGGTGGTGCACACGCAGGAGTAACCTAAGTACCCAACTCCCTGCATTCTGGCATTCTGACACAGGTACTCACCACAGAGATAAATGCCAGTCATGTGCACTGTGCTGATGGCTGCCGGGCTGGGAGGCATCTAGTATACATTTCTCCATCCCCCATGTACACATGGAAGTCTAGTATGCATACATTACTAATGACCCATCTGACTATTTTAAAGCTACAGTCATGGCCAAAAGTTTTGAGAATGATACAAATATAAATGTTTACAAAGTCTACTGCTTTAGTTTTTAAAATGACAATTTGCATATACTCCAGAATGTTATACAGAGTGATCAGCTTAACAGCAATTACTTGCAAAGTCAATATTTGCCTAGAAAATGAACTTTATCCCCCAAAACACATTTCACCATCATTGCAGCCCTGCCTTACAAGGAGCAGCTAACATTGTTTCAGTGATTGCTCCATTAACACAGGTGTGGGTGTAGATGAGGGCAGGGCTGGAGATCAATCTGTCAAGATTAAGTAAGAACGACACCACTGGACACTTTAAAAGGAGGCTGGTGCTTGGCATCATTGTTTCTCTTCTGTTAACCGTGGTTATCTCTAAAGAAACACGTGCAGTCATCATTGCACTGCACAAAAATGGCCTAACAGGGAAGAGTATCGCAGCTAGAAAGATTGCTCCTCAGTCAACAATCTATCACATCATCAGAAACTTCAAGGAGAGAGGTTCCATTGTTGCCAAAAGGCTTCAGGGCGCCCAAGAAAGACCAGCAAGCACCAGGACCGTCTCTTAAAAATGTTTAAGCTGTGGGATGGGGCTACCAGCAGTGCAGAGCTTGCTCAGGAATGGCAGCAGGCAGGTGTGAGGGCATCTGCACTGTGCACTGTGAGACTGCGGAGACTCTTGGAGCAAGGCCTGGTCTCAAGGAGGGCAGCAAAGAAGCCACTTCTCTCCAGAAAAAAACATTAGGGACAGACTTATATTCTGCAAAAGGTCCAGGGAGTGGACTGCTGAGGACTGGGGGAAAGTCATTGTCTCTGATGAATCCCCTTTGCGATTGTTTGGGACATCTGGAAAACAGCTTATTGGGAGAAGACGAGGTGAGCGCTACCACCAGTCTTGTCTCATGCCAACTGTAAAGCATCCTGAAACCATTCATGTGTGGGGTTGCTTCTCAGCCAAGGGAATCGGCTCTCTCACAGTCTTGCCTAAAAACACAGCCATGAATAAAGAATAGTACCAGAATGTCCTCCAAGAGCAACTTCTCCCAACCGTCCAAGAGCAGTTTGGCGATCAACAAACTTGCAAACCAGCATGATGGAGCACCTTGCCATAAAGCAAAGGTGATAACTAAATGGCTCAGGGAACAAAACATAGAGATTTTGGATCCATGGCCTGGAAACTCCCCAGATCTTAATCCCATTGAGAACTTGTGGTCAATCATCAAGAGACGGGTGGACAAACAAAAACCAACAAATACTGACAAAATGCAAACATTGATTGTGCAAGAATGGACGGCTATCAGTCAGGATTTGGTCCAGAAGTTGTATTGAGAGCAGCCGGGGAGAATTGCAGAGGTCCTGAAGAAGAAGTCGCAACAATGCAAATATTGACTTGCTGCATTTACTCATTCTGTCAATATAAGCTTTTGTTACTCATAATATGTTTGCAGTTATATTTCTGTATGTGATAAAAACATCTGACAAACACACATAAAAACCAGAGGGCAGCAGATCATGTGAAAGTATATTTGTGTCATTCTCAAACTTTTGAGAATGACTGTACTATTTCTTGACACCATTTCATTCTACTTCAAGAGTCTTTTTCCACTAAAAAAATTAAAATATTTCATTAAAGAAGCCTGAATCTCTCTGTTTCTCAAACTGTAGATAACAGGGTTCAGCAGGGGGGTTAGTACGATGTAGATGAGGGAAATAAACTTGTTAATAGTCAGTGAGTGTCCTCTGTACGGGACCATGTAGATGATGAGCATAGACCCGTAATAGGTGGAAACAACCACCAGGTGAGAGCTACAGGTGGAGAAGGTTTTCTGCCGGCCCGATGTGGAGGAGATCCCAAAGATGGTGATAAAGATGGAAACATATGATATGATTATAAATAAGAAAGGTGACAAAAATATGAGAACAGAGAGGATAGGCATTTCAACCCCCACGGTGGTTATATCAGAGCAAGAAAGCTCTAAGAGTGGAGCAAAGTCACAGAAGAAATGGTCAATCACATTCGGCCCACAGAAGTCCAACTCAAATACCAAAAAAAATGTGATGATTGCTAAATTAAAGCTGAGAGCCCAGGAGGAGATGACCAGGCCGTATCTAAGCTTCACACTCATCATTGCCGTATAATGTAACGGTTTACAGATGGCCAAGTAGCGGTCATAGGACATGGCGGTCAGCAAGAAACACTCCGTACAGATTGTTCCACCATAAAGGTAAAATTGAGTGAAACACTCAACAAAAGGTGTGAGACTTCCTCCCCGCACAATCACTTCCAGCATCTTAGGAACAATATTTGATACAAGAATTACGTCTGATAAAGCCAAATGTCCAAGGAAGAAATACATAGGAGAGTGGAGACGTCGGCTTGTGGACACCAGGAGAATGATCAAGAGGTTCTCACATATAGTCACACAATACATGGCAAGAACAATAGAGAAGAAAGACAACTTGTAATCATTCAGGGCTGGGAATCCCAGGATAAGGAACTCGGAGACGGAGGTGGAGTTGACTGCATGGATCTTCTTCATCCCTAGTTCTCCTGAATAGTTGTTTTCTACAGTATTGTGATAAAATTACGGACCTGACCGATGATGACAAAAAAGTCTTAGACTCTATACAAAGCAGTTTTTGAGACCAATGATTTTTGGTTTGTATTTATAGAAATGTAATGTTCATCTTCATAGCACCGGATGACAAATATTTTTCATTTTCATATTCTACTATTATAAAAGGATAAAGTCTTATTGAGGCAGCACACCGATTTCTTCTGAAAGCAAAAAGGATCTACGATCTCTTGTCTTGTATATATCTAAATCTTACATTCCCAAAAGGCCCCTACGAGAGAGATAATAACATAGAAGATTTTTTTGTTTGTTTTGCTATAGACTCCCAAGAAATCTACAATTAGACACATTAATAAGTCTCAGGGAAGATGCCTAATAGTGTATTCTCCGAATCTCTTAATTTATTCTATTGGATAAAAAATATAGGTGAGAAGAGAAAACAATGTTCGTTCTTTTAAGTCTATACAACCAATTGTACTTTACAATTGTAGCCAACCAAAAATGTTTACAGCATATAATGATCATCCTGGAACCAATTAACCCCATAACGCCCATGATGTACTTCGTACGCCATGGCGGCACAAGGGGGGTTGCGCCGGGAGGCACATCCCTGGTGTCTAGTGGGTCAGATCTCCCACCACAATGCAATAGCAGAGGGAAGATCCACTCTTCTTTTTTTTTTTTTCAATTCACTTTTTATTTTATTTTTTTAGCATTATATAACATCACATAGAGACAAGTGAAAATGTCCATGAGTAGCGAAATAACAAAGATGCCTTGGCATCAGGATGCACATGGGATAAAGGTAGTCATATTCAAAAAGTCATAACATATTGTACAAGATAACAATAGCATTAAAGAACAAATAGGGGGGGGGGGGGGATTTGCACTCATGGGTATCCAAAGAGAGGTTTGGTAAGGCAAGGGAGGCACTTCGCTGTCTCATCAAGCGAGGGCACTCCATGATAGTAGGATACTGAGGATGAGTGGGGGGGGGGGGGGAGCACACGATAGGAGAGGAGGGGGGGGGGAGGGGGGGGGGGTAGAGCAAGAAAGCTGAATGGGTATCTGTATGTGTGTGTGTGTGTGTGGGGGGGGTAGGTAAAGATTAGTATACGATGATGGATTATTTCTGATTATGCATCAGGTATCTCAACGTCAACTTAGGCATCAACATCAGGGGGGTGATTGGGGTGAGGGACTTACCGGGGGAGTGGTTGAGTGGGGTAGCCAAGAGAGATAGTACTGCGAACTCAACCACGGCCTCCAGGTCTTCAGAAAAGTGTCATGGGTTCTATTGGCCCAGCTTGAGAGCTCCTCAAATCGACAGATTTGGTTTACCTTGGAAGTCCATTCCGAGAAGGACGGAGGGGAAGTTGATTTCCACTTAAGTGGGATGAGTGATTTTGCTGCAGACACAAGGTGTGAGATTAAATTGTGTCTGGACGGCGTATAGAGTGGAGTCGGCTTCCCCAGGATGACCAGCTCGACTGTAATGTCCAGTTTAAATGAAGCGATTGTATTGATTGCAAGATCTATTTGTTTCCAGTAGGAGGCTAGTGACGGGCAGTGCCACCAAATGTGAGAGAGGGAACCTCTGTGGGACAGGCATCTCCAGCATTGGTCAGTTGGTGAGAGTTTGTAGGCGTATAACCACTCCGGGGTTTTGTACCACCTAGATAGCAATTTGTAATGATTTTCCTGCAGCAGCACACATCGCGAGTAGCCATGTGAATGTCTGAGGATGGTGTTGACCTCTGAGTCCGTTAGAGTCAGCTGCAGCTCTTTCTCCCATGAGCGGATAAAACCCGGAATGAGCGGGTTAGAGCGTTCTATGAGAAATCGGTATAAAGAGGAGACCGATCTTGACTTAGGAGAGGGGCTTCTACAGATTTTCTCAAAGACTGTCAATGTGTTTGGTAGAGGACGTTCCCTAAGGAGCGTAGAGAAGGCTTGTGTGATATGTGCTTTATGTAGGAATGTCAGGTTGCAAGGATGCAAAATGTCCCAGAGGAGTGTCTCTCTAAGGGTCGAGTCAGTGGTGATCACTTCGTCAAGAGAGGAGTGAGCTAGTTTGTCCCAGATAGTAGGAAATGTGGGTTTAGGCTGTCCAATAAGTTTTGGTATCAGGGCTGCTGGCATGATAGGTGAGGGAGAGCCGATTAGAGAGGGAGATAAGGACCTCCAGACTGCTAGTGTACCCGGGAAGATCCACTCTTCTGCCTGGATTGGGCCTCAGCGTCGAAATGACGCTGATCCTGGCTCGGCAATACATTGGTCTTGGCTCCAGCAGCCCAAAGCATTGTATGACTGATCTCACTGATCAGTGCTGAATGTTAAGTGTAAAAAATAAAATAACAATGTTCAATCAATAAAAAAATCCCCTCCCATAATAAAAGTTCAAATTACCCCCTTTTCCTATTTTATAAATAAAAATAAATAAATAAATTACTAGTTGAGAAGTATTTATTGCTGCACTGTGGTTCTGGCTTATCACTAGTAGAGAAGTATTTATTGGTGCACTGTGGTCTGGCTTATCACTAGTAGAGAAGTATTTATTGCTGCACTGTGGTTCTGGCTTATCACTAGTAGAGAAGTATTTATTGGTGCACTGTGGTCTGGATTATCACTAGTAGAGAAGTATTTATTGGTGCACTGTGGTCTGGCTTATCACTAGTAGAGGAGTATTTATTGGTGCACTGTGGTTCTGGCGTATCACTAGTAGAGGAGTATTTATTGGTGCACTGTGGTCCTGGCGTATCACTAGTAGAGGAGTATTTATTGGTGCACTGTGGTCTGGCTTATCACTAGTAGAGGAGTATTTATTGGTGCACTGTGGTTCTGGCGTATCACTAGTAGAGAAGTATTTATTGGTGCACTGTGGTCTGGCTTATCACTAGTAGAGGAGTATTTATTGGTGCACTGTGGTTCTGGCTTATCACTAGTTGAGAAGTATTTATTGGTGCACTGTGGTTCTGGCTTATCACTAGTAGAGAAGTATTTATTGCTGCACTGTGGTTCTGGCTTATCACTAGTAGAGAAGTATTTATTGGTGCACTGTGGCTCTGGCATATCACTAGTTGAGAAGTATTTATTGCTGCACTGTGGTCCTGGCGTATCACTAGTGGAGAAGTATTTATTGGTGCACTGTGGCTCTGGCATATCACTAGTTGAGAAGTATTTATTGCTGCACTGTGGTTCTGGCTTATCACTAGTGGAGAAGTATTTATTGCTGCACTGTGGCTCTGGCTTATCACTAGTAGAGAAGTATTTATTGCTGCACTGTGGTTCTGGCTTATCACTAGTAGAGAAGTATTTATTGGTGCACTGTGGTCTGGCGTATCACTAGTTGAGAAGTATTTATTGCTGCACTGTGGTTCTGGCTTATCACTAGTAGAGAAGTATTTATTGCTGCACTGTGGTTCTGGCTTATCACTAGTAGAGAAGTATTTATTGGTGCACTGTGGTCTGGCGTATCACTAGTTGAGAAGTATTTATTGCTGCACTGTGGTTCTGGCGTATCACTAGTAGAGAAGTATTTATTGGTGCACTGTGGTCCTGGCGTATCACTAGTAGAGAAGTATTTATTGCTGCACTGTGGTCTGGCTTATCACTAGTAGAGAAGTATTTATTGGTGCACTGTGGTTCTGGCGTATCAATAGTAGAGAAGTATTTATTGCTGCACTGTGGTTCTGGCTTATCACTAGTAGAGAAGTATTTATTGGTGCACTGTGGTCCTGGCGTATCACTAGTTGAGAAGTATTTATTGCTTAGATAAACTAAAGGATATTATGTGCACCATGTGGCAGCATTTGTAGCTGTATGTGTTTTATGGTGGTTCTCCATCATCAACATGAATTAGGAGGTGGGGCTCAGGAACAGAAACTGTTTGAGAAGCCCCGATGTAAGGTGTTTATAAGGAGGTCTGTCTTCCTGAAGGATATTGACTCTTTAGGTGTCTGAAAGTTGCCTCTTAGTGCCATATTGCCAGTAGGTAGACATGTTTAACGCTCCCTACAGCCATGCAGCTCATTGTGGAAGAATATTTCTACATTTATTTATTAATAATAATTACTCAGTAGAACATAGAACAGAATTACATTGGTAAAAAAAAATTCACTCAAAACTATTTATTATGGGGGCATAATTCCAGAATATTGTGGGGACATGGTTCCTGATTATTATAGGGGCACAGTTCCAGATTATTATGATATCATAGTTCCAGATTATTATGGGGGCATGGTTCTAGATTATTATGAAGGCATGGTTCCAGAATATTATGGGGGCATGGTTCCAGATTATTAAGGGGGCATAGTCCAGATTATTATGGGGGCATGGTTCCAGATTATTAAGGGGGCATAGTCCAGATTAATATGGGGGCATGGTTCCAGAGTATTATGATAGCATAGTTCCAGATTATTATGGGGGCATAGTTCTAGATTATTATGGGGGCATGGTTCCAGATTATTATGATAGCATAGTTCCAGATTATTATGGGGGCATGGTTCCAGATTATTATGGGGGCATAGTTTCAGGTTATTATGGGGGCATAGTTCCAGATTATTATGGGGGCATAGTTTCAGGTTATTATGGGGGCATAGTTCCAGATTATTATGGGGGCCTAGTTTCAGATTTTTATGGGGGCATGGTTCCAGATTATTATGGGGGCATGGTTCCAGTATATTATAGGGGCATACTTCCAGATTATTATGGGGGCCTAGTTCCAGATTATTATGGGGGCATAGTTTCAGATTTTTATGGGGGCATGGTTACAGATTATTATGGGGGCATGGTTCCAGTATATTATAGGGGCATACTTCCAGATTATTATGGGGGCCTAGTTCCAGATTATGATGGGGGCATGGTTCCAGATTATTATGGGGGCATGGTTCCAGTATATTATAGGGGCATACTTCCAGATTATTATGGGGGCACAGTTCATTAATGGGATATTACAGATCAGTGCCCATGAGGCTCTAGTTATGCTCCTGATTAACAATAACATAACATACTGTCCACAATCTGTCTACTTCATGTGTCTTTGACCTAATCTCTAAATACCTCTCCACAGATAATCCCCTGTCCTCACAAGACCTTCTTATCACTCCTATCGTCCTTACACAGCCATCTTCAAGATTTCTTCTAAGTATCCTCCATACTCTGGAGCTCACAACTCCAATCAGCCATTCTGTTGCCCCCCTTGAAAAGCGACCTGAAAATCCATCTGTTCAGAAAACTCTAGATCCTAAAACAACCTTTTCATCATTAAACTATAATGTGAACATCTTCTCCGTCCACCTGCTGTCTCCTTCCCTTTTCCCTTGTAGATTGGAAACCTTCCCAGGCAGGGCCCTTCATCCCAATGTATGAGATGAACAGTATTCTCCTCCATTCCAAGACAGGCAGAACAGGACAAGACATGCTATCAGTACGAGTTGTGCCTTACATCTGCACAACCTACACAGGTGAGAGGTCTATGTGCTTACTTCCACCACTTCAGCCCTGTCTGAATTACGCTATGGAGCGATGTCTTATATTTTGTTGCTGTATGAGATGGTCAACCGTTTAGCTCATGCTGATTGGTTTATTCAGGAACTGCTATGATGTTGTATGGAACGAGTAAGACTCTTCTAGCTACAGAGGTTTTTCTCATCATTTATGATCAGCAAATCAATTCAGAATGAGCCAGAGTTAAGAGTTTTACAAAAAAAATTCAAATTCCCTCAAAGTTTATTTCGATTCCCTTAAAGTTTTAGAAGACAGGACATCCTATATTCCTGGCCACTCATCCCATTAGACACCCCAGAGACAGTAATATATATATATATATATATATATATATATATATATATATATATATATATATATATATATATATTGTAGACATGTCACTGGAGATGTGTTCGAGGGGGTGTACATCTCACCTAGGCTGATGCATAGTGTGAGATGGTAAGTCCAGGAGGGATCTGTTGCTCAGCAGTGTTATGCTGCTGAGCTATTATTTATTTTTACCGGGCCTGGATTTACTGGAATGGTGGATAGGTTGGTAGTGGGATCTGCCATTCCCTCCCCCTCGATCCAGTATGGGTTTTGGGATCAGGTGAGCTCTGATCCCAATCAGCCTAAGAAGGCAAAAGGTGTGCTCAGTGTGCAGGGGAGCTCTCAGCCAGGAGTGAACAGCCTGCGTGGTCTGTTTGGTGAGAGCTGGGAAGACAGCCGCTGCTGGGGCCTGTTCACACCCCGCAATACTGCCGACTGAAGTGCCAGAGAGGTAACCTGCTTTGTTAGTTAGCGCCCAGACGGGCAAGACCTTTTGTTTTGTTCTTAAAGCACGGTGCTGCTATATTTCTGTTATGGACGGTTTATGGTGCAAATAAACGCCAAGCTGTTATTTTACAAGTCCAAGTCTGCTGTGAACTGTGTCCAAACACACCATCCCCCGGGAAGATCCCTACAATTGGTGCTGCGGAGCGGGCAAAACAGTTGCTAGGGGCAACGGTGTGCATCAACTTGGCTACAGCTGTTTATGTCCTGGGTGAAGGCTGCTGATTCACTCCAAAAACAGACAAGCAACATGGAGGAGATGATGAAGCAGTTAATGCAAGTGAGTCTGCAACAGCAACAAGCTCTGACAGACGCTAACCTGCGCCATGAGCAGGCTAATCGGCAGCAACAACAGGCTCAGGCAGATGCTAATCTGCGCCACGAACAAGCGATGGCTCAACAACAGAGACTTATTGAGCACCTGATAGCAAAGCAAGAGGCGTCTGCAGGTGCTAGTCCCCAGCTGGTGGCAGCAGCCGCGCCAGAGACTTTGTCTGTGAGAAGAGCTGTGCAGCGTGCGCTGCAAAAGATGACTGCTGATGATGATATTGAGGCCTACTTAACTGTCTTTGAGCGTGTGGCTGAGCGAGAAAAGTTACCCTCCACTGAGTGGGCAGAAGTGATTGCGCCCTATTTAACAGGCGAACCTCAAAAGGCCTACTATGACCTCAGTGAGCAAGAGGTCAAGGACTATCCTCGGGTAAGAGCAGAGATACTCGCCCGACTAGGAGTTACTGCTGCTGTCCGTGCCCGGAGAGTCCGCAACTGGAGCTACAGTCTGGACAAGTCAGCGAGGTCCCAGATGTACGACCTGATTCATCTGGCAAGAAAGTGGTTGGAGCCAGACACTTCTACTCCTGCCCAGATTCTAGAGAGGGTCGTGATGGATCGCTACCTCCGTGCACTTTCTGCTGATCTGCAACGCTTGGTGGGACAAGGCGACCCTAAGAGTGCCGACGAACTTGTCAACCTTGTGGAGAGGTTCCAGGCGACTGAGGACTACCTCCGTGATGTTCCTGCAGCACCGTCACCTCCCCGGAGTGCCAGACCTGTGCCGTCAGCTGGTAAGAGACTTCCATCTATTGGGGGAGTGTGGAGGGGTGCTGATAGAGGGAAGAGCGCTCAGGAGGTGTCTCAGGGGCAAAAGACTGGTGATGGTCCCCGGTGGCTAAGTGGCCCTAAAAAGGACTCCCTGCCAAGGAGACCAGGCCCTATCCAGTGCTGGAGATGCCATGAGACGGGACATATGTCTGCCCATTGCCCTCTTACCACTGAGCCCATGGAGTGTGACGCTAGCCGGTGTCAGTCGCTATTTGCGGAACGGTTTTTTGTTGCGGTCACTGGACTAGAGACTGAACCGCAAGTCTGCAACATTACGGTCAATGACTTCCCTGTTAAGGCGTTGCTGGACTCAGGAAGCCTTGTCACCTTGGTGCATGCCAGCCTGGTGACTGGGGACTTTGTGCCAAAAAGACATATGAGTGTGGTGTGCATACATGGCGATACAAAGGTGTACCCTATAGTACTGGCTAATGTCGGGACTGAACTAGGCACTGTACAATATGAAGTGGGGGTGGTTAAAAAACTTATGCATAATGTGATATTGGGGCGTGATTTTCCTTTGTTCTGGGCTCTATGGGGAAAACAACAATCCCCTGAAAGGAGTGAGGAGACCCCTAAGTCTATTGCATTACCCACGGTAAATGATAAAAATGTACAGGATGAAAATTATGCTTTTCCTTTGCAGGTCCTGGCAGGTGAGGAAGAGGCTCCTCCCACTGCGCAGAATGTTCCAGACTTAGAGGTGTCTAGGGATAATTTTGGTACTGCACAATTACAGGACCCCACTCTCAAAAATGCGAGAGAGCAGGTCACTGTTATGAAGGGGACCTCAGGAACCAGAAGCTGAGAGAAAGTTTCCACATTTTTCTATGACTAATGATCTCTTATATAGAGTCACTAAGATTAATGATGAGGTGGTGGAACAGCTTCTGGTGCCTAAGTCGTACCGGCGTCAGGTACTGGACATGGCCCATAATCATGTCCTTGGGGGCCACTTGGGGACAGATAAAACGCAGGAGAGAGTCCTCCAGAGGTTTTATTGGCCTGCGATTTATGCTGACATAAAAAAATACTGTGAGTCGTGCCCCACATGTCAGCTTAGCGCCCCAGTGTCACATTTTCGCAGTCCTTTGGTCCCACTCCCCATCATAGAGGTACCTTTTGACCGGATCGCAATGGACTTGGTGGGTCCCATTGTAAAGTCGGCAAGGGGACACCAGTACATTCTAGTTGTGTTGGACTACGCGACCCGCTATCCTGAGGCTGTACCCCTAAGAAACACTGCATCTAAGACAATTGCACGGGAATTGTTTTATATGTTTTCCAGGGTGGGGATCCCCAAAGAAATCTTGACGGACCAAGGTACACCATTTGTGTCAAAGGTAATGAAAGAGCTATGCAAACTGTTTAAAATCTCACACCTACGTACCTCTGTATATCACCCACAGACAGACGGGTTAGTGGAGAGGTTTAATAAAACCTTGAAACATATGTTAAAGAAAGTGGTGGACAAGGATGGTCGGGATTAGGATCACTTACTACCTTAGCTAATGTTTGCTATTAGGGAAGTACCCCAAGCGTCCACAGGGTTCTCTCCCTTCGAATTAGTCTATGGTCGTCACCCTAGGGGTTTGTTGGATATAGCGAAAGAGACATGGGAAAGTGAGTCCACCCCATATAAGAGTGTTATAGAGCATGTAGCACAGATGCAGGACCGTATAGCCACTGTAATGCCCCTAGTAAGGGAACACCTCCAGAGGGCGCAAGAGGGCCAAAGCAGAATTTACAATCGTTCTGCAAGAATCAGGACATTCAGCCCAGGTGACCGGGTACTCATACTTGTTCCCACGGTAGAAAGCAAATTCTTAGCAAAGTGGCAGGGTCCCTATGAAATTGTAGAGAAGATCAGTGAGGTCAACTACAAGGTACACCAACCAGGTAGAAGGAAGCCTTTCCAAGTTTATCACATAAACTTGATCAAGCCCTGGAAAGACAGGGAATCCTTGGTGACGACAAAGCCTGTTGGTCATCTGTCACCACCAATCCCTCCGGTCAGGATTGGTGACACCCTATCAGTGTCCCAGAAGCAGGAAGCTAAGGAGTTCCTGCAGAGAAATAAAGGCAAGTTTTCTGACCTACCAGGGCGTACGCATCTCATTAGTCATCATATTGAAACTGAGCCTAGAAGCAGAGTAAACCTTAAGCCCTATAGGATACCAGAAGCACGGAGGGAGGCGGTATCATCCGAGGTAAAACGTATGCTTGACCTAGGAGTCATTGAGGTGTCCCAGAGCGAGTGGTCCAGCCCGATTGTGTTAATCCCAAAGCCCAATGGAACTTGGAGGTTCTGTAATGACTTTAGAAAGTTAAACGAGATCTCCAAGTTCGATGCCTACCCCATGCCCAGGGTAGATGAGTTGATAGAAAGGATGGGTAATGCCAGGTATATATACAATGTCGGATGTCATAACTTTTCCCAGTCACAGGGTGAGTAAAAGTACGTCCCTTCTGAATGAATTGGCAATTAACACATCTGTGGCAGGGGAAGCAACCCGTAAGCTTAGGGCTATGATGTTGTATGGAACAAGTAAGACTTTTCTAGCTACAGAAGTTTTTCTCATCATTTATGATCAGAAAATCAATTTAGAATGAGCCAGAGTTAAGAGTTTTACAAAAAATTCAAATTCCCTCAAAGTTTATTTCGATTCCCTTAAAGTTTTAGAAGACAGGACATTCTATATTCCTGGCCACTCATCCGATTAGACACCCCAGAGACAGTAATATATATATATATATATATATATATATATATATATATATTGCTGCATACTGCCTTTGGCCTATAGAGATGCTTCATGCTATGCTTATACTGGGTTGCCTTACTCATTCCTCATCCCTGACTTATATAAACGGGAATGTATCATCATCTGGAGCCAACCCGAGGTGCTGACACTGTACATTGGGGGACACAATTTATATCTCCGACTGTAGTCAAGTGTCAAAGAGGAGTTGTGGTGAGGCTCTTGTGCTTCTCTCGGGCACGCCTCATCACTCCCATTCTCCATGAATATTCTGCCTTGGAAGGCCTGCTGCCCACTTATGCCAGCCTCCATGTTCACAATTACCCCAATGCTGTCAAGGGCAGCATGCCATTCTGACACTTAGCCAATGATATCACAGGCCGGGCGCCTCTTCTCTTGACTGTTCCCACAGGGGCCACAGACCAGGGGAGCGTCATGTCCGCACTGAGGGGCTGAAGCCAATGTCCACAGTCAGGACACTCAGTGCTCTATGGTTCATGGTTCAAAATGGTTCATTTTGGTTTTGTTTTCCCCATAGGTTATTTAAAGGGGTACTCCAGGAAAAATCCTTTTCTTTCAAATCAACTGGTGTCATAAAGTTATATAGATTTGTAATTTATTTCTATTTAAAAATCTCAAGTCTTCCCATACTTATCAGCTGCTGTATGTCCTGCAGGAAGTGTTGTTTTCCTTTCAGTCTGACACAGTGCTCTCTGCTGCCATCTCTGCCCGAGACAGGAACTGGAACAGCAAACTCCCATAGAAAGCCTCTCCTTCTCTGGAGAGTTCCTGACATGGACAGAGGTGGCAGCAGAAAGCACTGTGTCAGACTGCAGAGAATACACCACTTCCTGCAGGACAAACAGCAGCTGATAAGTATGTGAAGACTTGAGATTTTTAAATAGAAGTAAATTACAAATCTAGATAACATTCTGAAACCAGTTGATTTGAAAGAAAAATATTTTCACTGGAGTACCCCTTTAATAAGAATAAATTTGTGGGGTCACCCCAATCTTTGTTAAACACCCAATTACATAACAAGCGGCATTGGCCTAGTTTTGCCAGACAGGAAGGACTGTGGCCCTTTCTACCCCAACAACATCAGCCTGGGGCTGACTCAGACCCAGAGGATCAGCCTCAACAGGACTTGACTCTTCTTAGCCCTCCTGGTATTTGGCAACAATGGGGAAGGGGGTAGAGTTAACTAGAGATGAGCGAACCGGTTCGGCCGGTGTCCGGTCGGATTCAGATTTTTAAAGTCCGCTACATATTTTTTTTTCCCCCTTGCTTTCTAAAATGGCAGCTGCCATTTTAGAAAGCAGAAAGTGTTCCGGGTGGGAAAAGTGCTTTCCCATGATGCCCGGAACACATCCAATCAGCAGGGATGTTGCGCTAGCCCACCCCCTGTGTGACGTCGGTATAGCTTTAAGAGGAGCGGCCTTCATGTTGGCTACTGCTGCTCCTGCCTGGCCTCCATGTTGGCTACTGCTGATCTTGCCTGCCCTCCATGTTGGCTACTGCTGCTCCTGCCTGGCCTCCATGTTGGCTACTGCTGATCCTGCCTGGCCTCCATATTGGCTACTGCTGATCCTGCCTGGCCTCCATGTTGGTTACTGCTGCTCCTGCCTGGCCTCCATGTTGGCTACTGCTGATCCTGCCTGCCCTCCATGTTGGCTACTGCTGCTCCTGCCTGGCCTCCATGTTGGCTACTGCTGATCCTGCCTGTCCTCTATGTTGGCTACTGCTGATCCTGCCTGGCCTCCATATTGGCTACTGCTGATCCTGCCTGGCCTCCATGTTGGTTACTGCTGATCCTGCCTGGCCTCCATGTTGGCTACTGCTGATCCTGTACTAGCCACAAATGACTATTGCTGGACCTCCACTGGCTTCCAAGGACTACTGCTGCTCCTTCACTGCATTTGTGACCTTTTTCCTGCATAGACCCTGTAATGGTGAGTTTCCTGCATAGACCCTGTAATGGTGAGTTTCCTGCATAGACCCTGTAATGGTGAGTTTCCTGCACAGACCCTGTAATGGTGAGTTTCCTGCACAGACCCTGTAATGGTGAGTTTCCTGCAAAGACCCTGTAATGGTGAGTTTCCTGCATAGACCCTGTAATGGTGAGTTTCCTGCATATACCCTGTAATGGTGAGTTTCCTGCATATACCCTGTAATGGTGAGTTTCCTGCATAGACCCAGTAATGGTGAGTTTCCTGCATAGACCCTGTAATGGTGAGTTTCCTGCATAGACCCTGTGATGGTGAGTTTCCTGCATAGACCCTGTAATGGTGAGTTTCCTGCATAGACCCTGTAATGGTGAGTTTCTTACATAGACCATGTAATGTGAGTTTCCTGCATAGACCCTGTAATGGTGAGTTTCCTGCATAGACCCTGTAATGGTGAGTTTCCTGCATAGACCCTGTAATGGTGAGTTTCCTGCATAGACCCTGTAATGGTGAGTTTCCTGCATAGACCCTGTAATGGGGAATTTCCTGCACAGACCCTGTAATGGTGAGTTTCCTGCATAGACCCTGTAATGGTGAGTTTCCTGCAAAGACCCTGTAATAGTGAATTTCCTTGACTTTGAGATATTGAAAAGATAATGATGTTACTGACATGTAGAGCCCTAAATTCAACCAAATACACTACCCCCGTATCATATAGTTGCTTTATACTATGAAATCCGAAGAAATCCGAAATCCGGTCGAACCGAACTTTTTAAAAAAAATCCAGAAGTCCGGTCGGAACAAACTTTTGAAAAGTTTGCTCATCTCTAGTGTTAACTATATTACTGGCTAAAACTAAGCCCCTGCTCAGTAATGGATGCCTTAAATCAGATGGCTTCGTACATTAATACACTACAATAGACTGTACAATACATGATATACACTATAATACACTATAATAGGAATACACTGCAATACATGGTAAAGCATGGTGGCGCAGTGGTTAGCACTGTAGCCTTGCAGCACTGGAGTCCTGCGTTCAAATCCCACTAAGGGCAACATCTACAAAGAGTTTGTATGTTCTCTCTGTGTTTGGGTGGGTTTCCTCCGGGTACTCCTTTCCTTCCACACCCAAAACCATACAGATAGGTTAGTGCTGTGGAATCTGTGTGTGCTATACAAATAAATAGTGGCATTGAAACTATTTCTATTATACAGTACGATTATACGATTTCTTGGTTAGAAAGATGTTTTATTACAATATATTTCTGGAACAAATAATCTTCAGATAATAATTATTTACATTGCTTTTAGATTTATTCAACCAGATCTGATTTATAGAAAACTTCCCGGTTAATAACTTCCATTGATCCTAAAATTATTGTTTACATTGAATGTGGTTCAGCCATTTCGGTCGTAGGCAATTTTCACACAACTCTTTTTTCTGTCTGTTTTTTTAAAAGGAAAAATTATACCCATCATTCAGAGGTCAAATTGATGTAGGTCAGTACAGTAACAGCTGTCGGTCCATTATTCTAGGTCAGGTGTCTTCAATTGAATTTAATAGTGGTGGATGCTGAATAAAGAAAAACTGTATGAGACCAACTAAAAAATAACATTAGTTGTTTGCAAAAGACGCCCAATCATTATTTCGATATCCGTGCAGACAATGTCTGTTATTTTAAACACTGCGCGCATTGGGCGGCCATCATTCCATTGACTTCAACGCATTCCATTTAGGTCAATTAAAGTGCGGCAATAACTGAAGTCATTTCTTTTTTTTTTAAATTCTCAATTTTATTACATTTTCCAAGCATTTCACATAAAAAAAGAAAACCAGCAGTGTAGACCACACCTCTTTGGGCGGAACAGTGTTATTGAGAGAAGGAACTCATTTAAACCACAACAACAGAAACATCTTATATGTATGGATATAAAGAGGCACTTTACACCTCACAACTCCCTATGGGGGAGATCGTGCCCGGGGGACAGAGCGCCCGGGGCATACAGCTGCTCTGGCGGGGGCCCCAAAAGGGAACCACTAGAGGGGACCACTAGGATAGAAATTGAAGGTGAGGAAGAGAAAGCAGAACGAATAAGAGGGAGAGGGTAGGGAGGGGGGAAGAGGGACAGGCAGGGCCGCTCCTCACTGAGCCAGCAGGGTTCTATACTCATCCGTATCGGTGAATTGGTCCCAGTAGAACCACGTCTGAAAAAACTTTGCGTTGTGTCCGTGCAACTGGGCCGCAAGGTCTTCCAGGTGTTTGAGATCCTCAACTTTTTGGATCCACATTGCTACACTGGGAGGATCAGGAGGGCGCCAGAGGGCCGGGATACAGGCTCATGCAGCATTAATCACGTGTCGGAGGACAGAACGGCGGTAGGACTTGAGAGGGATATCCGCAATATGCAGGAGAAAAGGCGCCGGGGAAAAGGGGAGCTGGCGGTCTGTGAAAGTAGAGGAAATACGCCACACCTCCCTTCAGAAAGGTGCCAGTACGGGACAACTCCAGAAGGCGTGTAAGAGAGTGCCTTCCTCGCCGCAGTTTCTCCAGCACAGTGGCGGAACATCTGGAAACATCCGGTGGAGTCGAGTGGGAACCCGATACCACCAGGAGAGTAGTTTGTAACCCGCCTCTTGGAAGGGTTACCAGAAGGGTTCGGCAGCGAACAGAGGAAATGGTGGAGTTGCAGGGCCCTCCAGAACCCCAGGGGAGCCGGGTCAGAAAGGTCCCTAAGGTCAGTAAGAGATTGCCACGCCGAGCCATGAAGGAAAGCGGAGGCTCGGAAGGCGCCAGCTCGCGACCAGGTTCGGAAGACCGGGTCCTCCAAGCCAAACGGAAAGGCAGGGTTGCCCAAGATAGGAAACAGGGGGGAGGGGTAAGGGGCCAGGAAGCCAGTGGTAAGGTGCTTATGGCACATCTTCAGTGTGGGAGCGATAGTGGGATGAGAGCCGGCGAAGTGCATGGAGGACGGGATCCACGGGGCTGCCAACAGTGGGATTGGGGAAAGTGTCATTTCCAGGCCAACTCACAGTTTAGTGGGGGCATGGCGGTGCCAATCAAGTACCCAGGTAAGGTGTTCTACAGCATAGTATTGGTAAAGATTGGAAAGAACCAGACCTCCTTTTGCTTTCGGGTGGTATAGGATCGATTTGGCGAGGCGAGGTTGCTTGTGTGCCCTGATAAATTTAGTGAGAAGTGTAGACAGTTGCCGGAAGTAGGATAGGGGGACCGCAACTGGAAGTGCTTGAAAAAGATACAGCAAGCGCGGCAAGACGTTCATTTTGAATATCGCGCAACGCCCAAACCAGGTGAAGGTACCCCCATGCCACTTAAGCAAGTCCGCTTCAATGCGCCTGAGCATGGGCAAGAAGTTAACTCTGAAGAGGTCTGCTGTTACAGGAGTAAGTTGAACTCCCAGGTACGTCAGGGAAGAGCACTACCACCGGAAAGGAAAAGAAGCCTCCAAGGAGGCTGCGACAGCAGGGGGAAGAGAAAGGTTAAGCGCTTCCGATTTTTGCAGATTAATTTTATAGTTAGAGAGATATTGGTAACGAGAAAGCTCAGAAAGAAGGTTGGGCAGGGAGACAAGAGGTTGAGAGAGGAAAAAAAAGTCGTTTGCATAAGCCGCAACTTTGTGGTCCACCGACCCCACTCGAACCCCAGCAATGTTGACATTGTTCCTGACATGTCTAAGGAAAGGTTCAAGAGTCAAGATAAAAATGAGGGGAGATAGGGGGCAGCCCTGCCATGTCCCGTTGGCTATGGGCAACGAAGAGAGAAGGCCGTTAACCAAGACCCGAGCCGTGGGCTGAGAATAGAGAGAGCCAATCCACTCCAACATATGTGGACCGAGGCCCAAATGTCTAAGTGTGGCAAAAAGGAAAGGCCAACAGACTCGGCCAAAGGCCTTCTCGGCGTCCATGTACAGGAGCATGAAGGGAAGGCCCGCAGAATGAACATGGTGGATAATGTTAATCGCCCTAGTGGTGTTATCCCGAGCTTCTCGGGAAGGCATGAAGCCTACCTGATCCAGATGTATAATAGGCTGGAGCAAGGGGGTGATACGGGCGGCAAGAATTTTGTAGAAGAATTTAAGGTCCAAATTCAGGAGGGAAATAGGACGGTAGTTCTGGCATGGCGAAGGGTCCTTGCCTTCCTTAGGAATGACAGAGATATGGGCACGGAGTAAGTCTTGGGGGAGAGTGGAGCCAGTGGAGACAGAGTTATAGGCCGTCTTGAAGGAGGGGGCTGAACGACTTGTAGTACGGTAAAGTGAGACCGTCTGGGCCCGGAGCCTTACCAGAGGGGGGAGATTTGATCGCCCACTCCCATTCCGAAACAGTGATGGGAGATTCGAGCGAGAAAATGCTCTCCTCTGGCAGAGAGGGCAGACCTGAGTCTTGGAGATAGAAAGAGATAGAAGACAGAGGGGGGTCGGGACTGTTGGGGCCAGATGTAGAGGAAAGCCCATAAAGATCTACGTAATATGAGCAGAATGCGTCCGCTATTTGAGAGGTGAGCGACAAATGAGGAAATATGGGGGATAAAAAAACGAGCTCTCTGCAATCTCAGTGCCCGAGCTAGAGTTTTGCCAGGCTTGTTGCCGAATTCAAAATAATGGAGACGGCAACGCGCTAAGATGGCCATGGCAGAGGCAAATGTAAGATCTCTTAGTTTGCCCCGCAGGGCCGCCAGCTCCGCACCCGTGGACGCTGCCAAGGACCTTTTGTGCTGCCTATCAAGGACTGCAATTTGCGAGACCAGGGACAAGATCTTAGCAGAACGCTCCTTTTTAAGCCTTGTGGTCACTTTGATGAAGGTACCCCGTATGAAGCATTTATGAGCCTCCCAGACCAGTGTGGGTGAGGAGTCAGGGGTGACATTAGTAGCAAAGTAACTGGTCAGGTCAGAGTGAATCTCAGCTACGACCGTCGGATCCCGCAATAAAGAGTCATTGAGACGCCAGCGCCACGACCGGGGTTGGGGAGAAGAAAGGGTTAGAGAGAGAGAGAGATGAGAGCGTAATCCGAAAAAGAAATGGGGTCAATGGAAGTAGTGGACACTGTGTTCAGATGGGTGTGAGAGACAAATAGGTATTCAATCCGGGAGTATCGATTATAGGGGTGAGAAAAGAAGTTGTAGTTCTTGTCTAGGGGGTGCTGGAGTCTCCAGGCATCGATCAGCTGAAAAGAGTGGAGAGTGCGTTTAACCCGACGCAGGGCAGAAAAGGAAAGGGGCCAGTGACCCGTTGAGCAGTCGAGAAGAGGGTCCAGGGCCAGGTTGAGATCGCCACCGAAAACCACCACCCCTTCCAGAAAGGCCTCCACTTCGGTCAAACAGTGTTCCAAAAGGCTATTTGACCAGTGTTGGGAAGGGACACTGTGCCAAAGGTACAGAGTGTGCCCGCCATCTTGCCTTTTACCAAGAGGAAACGACCCTCTGGGTCCGACAGCTGATCCAGAAACTCCCAGGGAGCCGAGCGGGCAATCAAGATAGATACCCCTTTAGTTTTAGAGTCTGAGGAGCAGCTGTGGAAGACGTCAGGGAAGTTACGATCAGACAGACGCTGTATGTGATCCTTTCGGAAATGGGTCTCCTGGATAAAAGCCACGGAAGCGCATTTGGAAAAGCCAGAGGAGGCGCAGCAGAGAAGACCGCTTCTCTGGGATCTTCAGGCCTTGCGCGTTCAGCGAGACACAAAAAACAGGAGACATGGCTCAGCGAGGAGCAGCCACAAGGGGGGGAAAAGAAAAAAAAAAGGGGGGGGGGGATTTAAAAAGGGAGGGGGAGGGGCACGGGGGGACAGAGGAGAGACCTGGGGAGAGAGGGGGGGGGGAATGAAGTCATTTCTTACTAAGGACCTTCAGATACTTCATCACAGAAACCTGAATCTCTTTGTTCCTCAGACTGTATATCATTGGGTTCACAAGGGGGGTCAGTACAATGTAGACAAGGGAAATAAACTTCTTGACAGTCAGTGAGTGTCCTCTGTACGGGACCATGTAGATGATGAGCATAGACCCGTAATAGATAGACACAACCACCAGGTGAGAGCTACAGGTGGAGAAGGTTTTCTGCCGGCCCGATGTGGAGGAAATACCAAAGATGGTGATAAAGATGTGAGCGTAAGTTATAATAATAAATAAAAATGGTAAAATAACTATCGGAAAACATATGACAATCATTTCTATGTCGGGGATAGTTGTATCCGAGCAAGAAAGCTCTAATAGAGGAGCATAGTCACAGAAGAAATGGTTGATAACATTCGTCCCACAGTAGTCCAAGTCCCATACGAGAACAAGGGAGATAAACAATATCATTAAGCTTATAGTCCAGGATAAGGTGACCAGACCGTATTGAAGCTTCACGCTCATCATTGAGATATAATGTAAGGGTTTACAGATGGCCAAGTAGCGGTCATAGGACATGGCGGTGAGCAAGAAGCACTCGGCACTCACCGTTCCTCCATACATATAAGATTGGGCTAAACACTCAACAAAAGATATAAGACAACCTTCTCTAATGATGATAAGCAGCATGTTAGGAACAATGGTGGTTACCAGTATAACGTCTGTCAGAGCCAAATGTCCAAGGAAGAAATACATAGGAGAGTGGAGACGTCGGCTTGTGGACACCAGGAGAATGATCAAGAGGTTTTCACATATAGTCACACAATACATGAGAAGAATAATAGAGAAGAAAGACAACTTGTAATCATTCAGGGCCGGGAATCCCAGTAGAAGGAACCCAATGGCAGTGGTGGAGTTCCTCTTCTGCATCTTCATCACTAAATTCTGGAGAGGGGGAGAATTCTTGGTTTCCAGCATTTGTGACAGACTTGCTTCACTCCAGTTGTATCCTCGATACTTTCTGTAGCCTGGAAGATGGTGTACGCTGGAGATGTTGTACGCTGGAGATGGTGTACGCTGGAGATGTTGTACACTGGAGATGGTGTACGCTGGAGATGGTGTATGCTGGAGATGGTGTACGCTGGAGATGGTGTACGCTGGTTTAAGCAAATAAAAATGAACCAGGATGTTCTGTGTATATATAAAACCTTAAAGCCCCAAGGAAAGCGACATTAGAGTTAATCTTACAAAAGAACATTGCAGCATCGACTCTCAAGGTATTTATAATTAGAAGAGGGGGAATAATAAATCTCAGGGTTATAAGATGGATCACTGAGCGGCATAAGCTGAAATTAACATATGGATAATGTAAAGTTATCAGTTGACTTAAAAGAATTGTCTGTTTTATACTGTATATAAAACTCGTTTCTGGGCTTTCCTTACCCTGATTGGACCAGATTGCTGCTTTGTTTGTATCTGACTGATTATGGAATATAGGGGGCAGGACACATATGTTTATTAAAAATAAAAATAATTTAACAAATTCATTGGTCCTCCTCCTAAGAGAAATACACAGATAGTGAGCCCTGCTCTGTTCCCGCCCACTGTCCCTGCCACTGACAGCCCTAGGCGGCTGCAGACAACCACGAGGATGGTCCCTGCTCTGGCATAGGTGGTACACAAAACATGGACAGACAAACAAAAACAATAGTACAGTGTGGACAGACTGGGTCAGCAACGTTAGGCACCAGAAATACAAAATTGGATCCCAAAGAATAGTCATAGTAAGGCGGTAAGATCGAGGCAGGCTGCAAGCAGGGAGAGTCCGGGAACAAAAGCCAAAAGGTCAGGATCAAATAAATAGAACAGACACTAGCACAAGCAGGCAGAAACTAGCTCAATAATCAGCAAGGAGTATACAGACTGGACTGGGGGTATTATATAGGTGTTCCAGAATACAATTGGATCATCCTCCTGATCTCCAACCACAGACACGTGACCACAAAACACATCCACTGTCAGGAAGACCAGCCAGTCACAGAAAGAATCACAACAAAGATAACCTGGGATTTTATCTCATATAGAGGAAGGGAGTGACCAGAGTGACAGGCAGCAGCATGTAGTGTGCAGAATCAGCACAGCCCCTCTGCCCTTGGACCCTCCCCTACCTCCTCCTCTCAGGCTGCCTCCATATGCTCTATGTGCTGCTGCTGGCAGTCGGGACACAGGAGAAGGGGATGGAGAGGGGCTTCAGCCTGCACAGTGTGGCCTTGTAGCAGCTCCTGGAGCTGCACATCTGACTGCATGTGAGCTGTACCTGGTGCTTTCCTGTACCAGAGGTAAACCTGTGTGTACATGAAGTATGTATGTGAATATGTACTTGTCAAAGTGTCTGACAAGTGCACGGTTTCTATAGTAATGTTAAAGGTTTGGTTAGGTTGTATCTGATGTATGTAGGGTGGGCCCCTAGAATCAAATTCCCTGGAGGGCCTAAGGTAACCCAGTCCAAAACTAATTTAATATGTGTAAAAAAAAAAAAAAACCTGTAACCTTTGTAACCTAGGACTGGTGTGGAAGCAGCAAAGAATGCTTAAAATGGTCCCTCTATCCTATCCCTCTTCTTCTCTCACACACACTCAGCCCCACCACTGACAGGAGGGTTTAGTTATAGCCCCTGTAGGAGGAGTTAAGCTGGTGGAGGAAGTGAGTTCAGTCTTAGACAAGTTTTCAGAGAGAGACGACACAACGAGACAGTTAAAGTGACTGCAGAAGTTAAAGTGTCACTGTCGTGAAATTTTGTTTTGCAAAAAACGAGATAGTTCCTGCATAAGTTAAAGTGTCACTGTCGTGAATTTTTTTTTTGCAAAATGCATTTTTAGCATGAAAAAGCAGTTTGAAGCTCTCCCCCCTGTCTTCATTGTTCTCTTATGGAGAGAGCTAAATAAAAGACCAAAACAGGACAACAAAGAGTTAATCTACAAATACCTCACCCTCTATCTCCTCTGACAGTCACCACTGACCTCTCTGACCTCAGATTACAGCTGTCACCCAGCTATGTGCCTGTAATCCTCTGTTATCAGCTTTCTGCTGTCGGCTACTTCCATCCTCCCTCCTCCCTCCTCTATAGACCAGACTGGGTACGTCTGATGCAACAAATCACAATTTCCTGATTTTTTGCAGAGGAAGGAAAAGAGGAAGGAGGGGATGACCTGGAAAAGGCTTTTTACATGCAGATAATGGCATATTTGGCTAATAAACCCAATTACAAAGTTTCTTAAAATCCCCTGTACTATTGATTTCTGCAAAAAAAAATAAAAAATACGACAGTGACTCTTTAACCTCTTAAGGACCCATGTTGTATCGGTACGTCATGGATCACTGTCACTTAAGGACCCATGACGTACCGGTACGCTGGTCCTTTAAGAGGGCGCCGCGGACCGGCCGCATGCGATCGGGAGAGATGGCCTGCAGAAATACACTGCAGGCCATCTCTCCCTGTCGGCATGGGGGGTTGTTAACCCCCCCCCCCCCCATGCCGACGATCGCCGCTATTGGCTTATCAGTTCAGATCAGCCAATAGCGGCGATCGGAACCTTTCCGGGTCATCGGTGACCCGATGGCCCGGAAAAAATGGCGGTCGGTGCTGTCCGAGGACGGCACCGACCACCATTACTGTAAAAAGTAATGGTGGCCAGGTGCCACCGGCCCGATCGCCGTGAACGGCGATCAAAGTCCCCAAAAGTTATAAATACCTGCTCCGGACCCCTCAGCTAGGTAGCTGAGGGATTCGGAGCAGGTATTCGTACATTACTCACCTGTCCCGGGGTCCTGATCGGCGTTTTCCGGGTTCGCGGCGTCCTCGTGGTCTCGTTCGGGTCTTCGGCTTCTTCCGTGACGTCACGTTCGGCTATTTTAGGCTCCAGCGTCGGGTTTTCGGGATTTTCCGCTCTGCTGCCCTCTAGCGGCTGATATGTGTAATACACTTATCAGCAGCTACAGGGATGTTCAGTATGTAATAAAGTTTTTTTTTTTTCAATTTTTTTTTTCTATTTTCCGCACCCTATCGCCGCTGAGTGTTGATCAGCATCGCACTAATCAGCAACTCCTCCTTTTTGGCGTAGGGTGTTTTTTTTCTCTATCCTACTGCCACGGTCTGCTGATAAGTGCCGCACGTAAGTGCGGCATTTATCAGCAACACCATTTTTGGCGTAGGTTTTTTTTTTTTATACTTACTGTAAAAAAAACACATAAAAAACACTACATTACACCACACTACACTACATTGAATAAAGTTTGACACTACACCACTACATACCCCATATACTAGTCCCCATATAAAGATGGCCCCCAGGGTGTTTTCGGCATCAGAGGGATACGTTATTGCCTCCGACACCGAAACAGCCAGTGAGGATAAATGGGGGGATCCTTCTTTCCTCCATTCATCCTCATCATCCAGTGACGTGTCTGGGGGTAGCGTAGCGTACGCTGCCTCCCAGACACGTCTTTTCCGCCAGTACCGTCCCAATAAGAGATCACGGTATGGCGTAAAATTCTACTAACTCTGTGAGCGTACCTCAGGGTACTCTTACAGATTTAGGGTAGGTGCACACTGCGCAATGGCGAAGATAAACCTTTGTGCGTTTCGCAGCTGGCACCCACCGGCGGACTGATGCAGGCGCGCGTCTCCACCGGTGTCATAGACTCCATGTTATGCACAGGCGGATTCCATCGTCCGTCCAAAGAATGAATACGTTGGACAGAGAGCGGAATCCGCTCGTGCATAGAATGGAGTCTATGACACGGACGGAGACGCGCGCCCGCATCAGTCCGCCGGTGGGTGCCAGCTGTGGAATGCGTGAAGGGTTGTCCTTCGCCATTCCGCAGTGTGCACGTACCCTTAGAGTGTATGAAGGAAGGGACACCCGAATCCAGCACCCAGATGCCCCCCATCCTCGGAACAAGTGGGAAGATCGTCCGGGACCTGATCTTCCCACTGCTGGATAAAGGTCACCACCTGTACGGGGATGACTTTTATACCAGCACCCCCTCTTCCGCTCCCTCGCTGCCCGAGCTACTGTAGCTTGCAGCACGATCTGAACATATCAGAAGTAGTAATAGAGCCCTAATATTTAGCAGCCATGGAGCGGACCCAGCGCTTCTGGATATGTGGGACCCTGTATCGCACCAGGACAACATTTTCCAGGTGACGTCCCCCACACTGGAGAAAGGGAGACCCCAGAAGAAGTGCAGAGTGTGGGGTAACAGGGGGATCAGGAAGGACGCCATTTTCCAGTGTGACACCTGTCCTGATCCCCCCGGCCTCTGCATACTGGATCGCTCCAAGGCGTACCACACGTCATTGGGGTTCTACATTATCTAAATTCTGTCCCTTATTCCTATTTCAGGGGTCACGTTGATCCAGGGATTATTCTGATCGCCATTATGGAGTCGGGAAGAAATTTTTCCCAGTGATGAGGCTACTGTCGTCTGCCTCACGAGGGTTTTTTGCCTTCCTCTGGAGTTTGATGGACACCTGTCATTTCCAACCTTATAAACTAATAATTGCCCTAATACCCCCAAATAAATTAGAATTGTCCCTTTTCCCCAGCTAAGTAGGTATGGCCGCCATTCCCATTAGAGGATGCCATGATGCAATTACAAAGCCTCTGTGCGGCCAGGACAGTAGAAACCCCCCACAAGTCACCCCATTCTAGAAACTACACCCCATAAGGAATCTAACAAGGGGGGCAGCGGGTATATGGCCCCCTGGTAACGGCCACATTTGGGACGTGAAAATGAAAAAAATTGTATTTTTTATTTTCACGGCACATGTTCTACACATGTGCCCGTCACCAGTGGGGTCCATATGCTCACTGTACCCCCTCGTTAGATTCCTTATTGGGTGTAATTTCCAGAATGGGGTCACTTGTCGGGGGTTTCTACTGTCCTGGCAGCACAGGAGCTTTGTAATTGCGACGTGGCCTCCATCCTCCATTCCAGCCTCTAAATGGCGCTCTGTCCCTTTGGTGGCTTGCCCTGTGCCCATATGGCACATTATGCCCACATGTGGGGTATTTTCGTACTCAGGGGAAATTACCCTACACGTTTTGTGTTCATTTTCTTTTTTAACCCCTTGTGGAAATGGAAAAAAATCAAGGCTAGACCAACATTTAGTGTAATTTTTTTTAAATTTTTACTCTAAATCATTAATCTTGTCATGATTTTTTCATTTTCACAAGGGGCTAAAAGGTAAAAAAAAACACTAAATGTGTAGCGTAATTTCTCCTGAGTACGGAAATACCCCACATGTGGACATAAAGCGCCATTCGGGTGCAGGGTAAGCCTCCAAAGGGAAGGAGCGCCATTTGGTTTTTGAGGCTGGATTTGGCTGGATTGGATTTCGAGGGGCCATGTTGCATTTAAAAGGCCATTGTGTTGCCAAGACAGTTGAAACTCCCCACAAGTGACCCCATTATGGAAACTACACCCCACAAGGAATGTAACAAGGGTTGTAGTGAGCATATGGACCCCACTGGTGACGGGCACAAATGTGGAACAATGTGGCGTGAAAATGAAATATTACATTTTTTACACTATAATGTTGGTCTAGCCTTGAATTTATCATTTTCACAAGGGGTTAAAAGAGAAAAAAAAACACAAAATGTGTAGAGCAATTTCCCCCAAGTCCGTAAATACCCCACATGTGGACATAAAGCGCCATGTGGGTGCAGGGCAAGCCTCCGAAGGGAAGGAGCGCCATTTGGATTTTGGAGGTTGGATTTGGCTAGAATGGATTATGAATGCCATGTTGCATTTACAGAGCCCTTGTGCTGCCAAAACACTGGAAACCCCCCACAAGTGACCCCATTCTGGAAACTACACCCCTCAAGGAATCTAACAAGGGGTGTAGTGAGCAAATGGACCCCATGATGACGGGCACATTTGTGCCGTGAAAGTGAAAAAATGAAATTTTTCACTTTCACGTCACATTGTTCCACATTTGTACCCGTCACCAGTGGGGTCCATATGCTCACTGCCCCCCTTGTTAGATTCCTTGAGGGGTGTAGTTTCCAGAATGGGGTCACTTGTGGGGGGTTTTCAGTGTTTTGGCAGCACGAGGGCTCTGTAAATGCGATGTGGCCCTTGAAATCCATTCCAGTGAAATCCAGCTTCCAAACGCTCCTTCCCTTTGGAGGCTCGTCCTGCGCCCGCTTGGCACTTTATGTCCACATGTGGGGTATTTCTGTACTCGGGAGAAACTGCGCTACACTTTTTGTGTCTTTCTTTTCCCGTTTATCCCTTTGTGAAAATGAAAAATTGAAGGCTAGAACAACGTTTTAGTGTAAAAAATACTTTTGTCTTTTTTCACGCCACATTGTTCGGAAAATCTGTGAAGCACCTGTGGGGTCCAAATGCTCACCGCACCCCTTGTTACATTCCTTGAGGGGTGTAGTTTTCTAAATGGTGTCCCTTTAGGGGTGTTTCTTATGTTTTGGCACCCCAGAGCCTCTGCCAACCTGAAGTGGTACAGTCAGAAATGACCAAATATAATGGAGCCATTGAAATTCACTAGGCGCTCCTTTGTACCTGAGGCTTGTGGTTGCGTCAAATAGCGCAATAGGGCCACATATGGGGTATTTCTATAAACTGCAGAAATGGGGCAATAATTATTGGGGTGCATTTCTCTGGTAATAGGGTCATAATTATGAAAAATATTTTATTACAATAAAATCTCTGCACAGAAAATAAACATTTTCAAATTTCTTACACACTTAGCTTTTATTTCTGTGACTCCCCTAAAGGGTTAAAAAACTTTCTGGATATGCTTTTGCAGAGTTTGGGGGGTGCAGTTTCTGAAATGCATCGTGGGGCTTTGTAACACACAGTCCCCTCAAATACACTTTAAACCTGAACAGGTCCCTAAAAATATCTGATTTTGAAATTTTACCGAAAATTTGGAAATTTGCTGCTAATGTTTTACGCTTTCTATTGTTTAAAAAAAATGAAATATAGTTTAATAAATGCCGCCAACATAAAATAGACATGTTGCTAATGCTATTTAATATATAATTTATGTGATATAACCATTTTCTGTATAAGAAGAAAAGTTTTAAAGTTGGAAAAATGCTTTTTTTCACAATTTTTCACACTATTTTGTTTTTTTTCATAAAGATTTGTTATAAGTATCGACTCCAATTTACTAGAAATGTGAAGTACAATATGTCACGAGAAAACAATCTCAGAATCAGCCGGATAGGTAAAAGCATCCTGAAGTTATTAATGAATAAAGTGACACTGGTCAAATTCATAAAATTTGCTCCGGTCCTTAAGGCCATTTCAGGCCCGGTCCTTAAGGGGTTAACCCCTTAGGGACCAAGCCTATTTGGACCTTAATGACCAGGCTCCTTTTTTAAAATCTGACCTGTCTCAATTTATGCGCTTATAGCTCAGTGATGCTTTAACGTATGCTAGCGATTCTGAGATTGTTTTTTCCTAAAATATGGTACTTTATGTTAGTGGCAAAATTTGGTCACTGTCTTGTGTGTTTTTTTGTGAAAAACATCAAAATATCATAAAAAATTTGAAAAATTTGCACTTTATGAACTTTGAAATTCTTTGCTTCTAAAAAAAGAATGTCATATCACTTAAATCAGTTAGTAAGTCACATTATCAATATGTCCTCTTTATTCTGGCATAATTTCGAAAACATATTTCACTTTTTTAGGGTGTTACGGGGCTTAGAAATGTATCAGCAAATTATGAAATTTTTTTAAGTTATTTTTTTAAGTTGATTTAGGAGGCTTGTATGGAAACCCCCATAAGTGACCCCATTTTGGAAACTAGACACCTTAAAGAATTAATCTAGGGGTATAATGAGCATTTTAACCCTACAAGGGCTGGAGCAAAGTATTCACAATTAAGCCGGAAAAAAATGGAAAATAGAAATTTTCCAATAATATATTTGTTAAGATTAAAGTATCTAGTTTTCATAATAAACATGAGAGAAAATGTTCTCCTGATTACAACGGTACCCCATATGTGGGCATAAACCACTGTGTGGGCACACAGTGGGGCTCAGAAGGGAAGGAGCGCCTATTAGCATTTCCAGTTCAGATGTTGCTGAAGAAGTTTCTGAGCGCCAGGTGCGTTTGCAGAGCCCCTATAGTGTCAGCAGAATAACCCCCCCCCCCAAAAGTCACCCCATTTTGGAAAGTACACCCCTCAAAGGATACATCTTGGGATGTGGTGAGCATTTTGACCCCACAGGTATTAGAGGAAAGTATTCAAAAGAAGACAGTAAAAATGAAAAAATAGAATTTTTCCAATAATATGTTTGTTTAGTTTGAAATTTCTCAATTTCACGAGTAACAGGGAAAAAAAGCACCATATTATATGTAACACAGGTTTCCTTGAGTAGAACGGTACCCCAAACATGGGCATAAACCACTGTATGGGCACACCTGATGTACTGCAATGTATTGTATCATGCCTCATGCTTAAAGGCAATAGCCACGGCCACCCCTGTCAGCATGAGGCATCTCCATGGTGACCCCGGGGACCTTCATTAGGACTTCGGGATCACCATGGAGACATCGGAGGACCGGTGGACATAAGCGATCACATAAGTGACCCACGGCGCCGACCGAAACCCGTTAGATGCCGCTGTCATGGTTTGACAGCGGCATTTAACGGGTTAAACTGTCCGGAGCAGAGAATCCTCCGCTCCAGGACAGTTTCAGGGGGGGTCAGTGGTTACCAATCACATGGCGGCAACTCAGTGCATTTAGGCATGTAGACATGGTCAAGACAATCTCCTGCAGTTCAAACCGAGCATCAGTATGGGGAAGAAAAGGGATTTGGGTGCCTTTGAACGTGGCATGGTTGTTGGTGCCAGAAGGGCTGGTCTGAGTATTTCAGAAACTGCTGATCTACTGGGATTTTCACGCACAACCATCTCTAGGGTTTACAGAGAATGGTCCGAAAAAGAAAAAACATCCAGTGAGCGGCAGTTCTGTGGGCGGAAATGCCTTGTTGATGCCAGAGGTCAGAGGAGAATGGGCAGACTGGTTTGAGCTGATAGAAAGGCAACAGTGACTCAAATAGCCAACCGTTACAACCAAGGTAGGCAGAAGAGCATCTCTGATCGCACAGTACGGCCAACTTTGAGGCAGATGGGCTACAGCAGCAGAAGACCACACCGGGTGCCACTCCGCTCAGCTAAGAACAGGAAACTGAGGCTACAATTTGCACAAGCTCATCGAAATTGGACAGTAGAAGATTGGAAAAACGTTGCCTGGTCTGATGAGTCTCGATTTCTGCTGCGACATTCGGATGGTAGGGTCAGAATTTGGCGTCAACAACATGAAAGCATGGATCCAACCTGCCTTGTATCAACGGTTCAGGCTGGTGGTGGTGGTGGTGTCATGGTGTGGGGAATATTTTCTTGGCACTCTTTGGGCCCCTTGGTACCAATTGAGCATGGTTGCAACGCCACAGCCTTCCTAAGTATTGTTGCTGACCATGTCCATCCCTTTATGACCACAATGTACCCAACATCTGATGGCTACTTTCAGCAGGATAATGCGCCATGTCATAAAGCTAGAATCATCTCAGACTGGTTTCTTGATGAACATGACAATGAGTTCACTGTACTCCAATGGCCTCCACAGTCACTAGATCTCAATCCAATAGAGCATCTTTGGGATGTGGTGGAACGGGAGATTGGCATCATGGATGTGCAGCCGACAAATCTGCGGCAACTGTGTGATGCCATCATGTCAATATGGACCAAAATCTCTGAGGAAGCTTCCAGCACCTTGTTGTATCTATGCCACCAAGAATTGAGGCAGTTCTGAAGACAAAAGGGGGTCCAACCTGTTACTAGCATGGTGTACCTAATAAAGTGGCCGGTAAGTGTATATACAGCTGTATCTACCTCTATAATGTCACTGCTTGGGAAAATATTGCTCTGTATATAGTGACTATCATTCAGTGACAGTATAGAGGTATTATCCAGTCACTGTATGGTGAGGGTAGTGGTTATGGTGTGACTGTATTATTTGTCCTGTGTATACTGGTATTACTGGTGATATATGGAGTTTAAGGGTGCATTCACATGTACTGTATTGCAGCAGATTTCACGCTGCGAGTTCTGCAGAGAGATCCATTGCGATACTCGGTAGAGTCATTTTCTATGGCTTTACATTCTCACAATGTTTTTTCATTGACAATGTAGCCCCTTCCCACTCCACCCAGCAGCTGCCGGACTAATCCATCACCTGTCAGTGCTCCCATCGGCTTCCTACAATATTATCTATGATATATGGGAGAGGATAGGGTATGGGGGCTGCTGGGGTTTGAGTGCCAGGGCTGATTTTAGGTCCCAGTCCAGCCCTGATGGAGGAAGCTGGGGTCTGCCTGTCTCTTAGGGCCAGTATCCGGGGTAAAAACTGGATGTTAATGATGTAATTCATGCCCAAGGCCTGCAGCACCTCTCTCCCCACAAATCTCTTTTACGGCAAACCCTGGGTTGGGTGAAGTTGGAGAGAGGTGCTGCAGGCCCAAGGTACGGATGCTGTAGGCCCCAATTCATTGACACCCTACTGCGTCGCCAGAATAAAAGTTGTTTGTACCCTGAAAACTGGCCTTAAGAGAAATCCAGACCCGGGACCAGCACCTTGATAAGGACATCAAAACTCTACTGGCATTTTGGGGAGCTGTCCGAATGGTACAGATTCACTTTAACAATTCTTGGTATTATATCTTGACTTTGACAATATTTTGAAGTTTGGTTGGCCTCAGGTGCTCTTACATCTTACAGTGCACTAAAGCAGTATGGTATATCTCTCTCTAATGAGGTGTCTTCTAGAGATGAGCGAATTTGCTGAAGTTCGGGTTCGTATGAACCTGAACTATCGGCTTCTGTCTGCCCGCTCCGTGAACAGGGTGGATACAGCCGGAGGACTGCCTGGAAAACTGGGATACAGCCTATGGCTATGGCTGTATCCCATTTTTCTAGGTGGTCCACCCTGTTCATGGAGCGGGCAGACAGCGGCAGTCAGAAGCCGATAGTTCAGGTTCATATAAACCCGAACTTCGGCAAATTCGCTCATCTCTAGTGTCTTCACTCGGCCCAGATCTGCACCACATTCTCCGGCTGGTGGGACAGGCTTTGAGATTCTCTTCCTTTCCTTCAAGCCAAGCAGTTCTATCTCACAGCTCTGTAGGCTCCATGTTTTTCAGGTGCTTCATCTCCATTTGTCGGCAGGACACTACAGTGCTGGTCCCTCTACTGCTACCTGCTTGTCCCTGCCAGGTAGTCAATCAAAATGGAGCCTTCTTCTGCTCTTGCTCCACGGGCTCTGAATGTTTCTTTCTTGCTGTCAGATGGTGAGAGCTCTCTGATGGTTCAGTCTTGCTTTTTTCTTTTCATAAAGTATTCAGCTGAAAGGAGTTTTGACAGAACCATCTCTCTTCTCTGTTGTTACTTCCATCCTCTTGATCTTCACATTTCTTTGTTCTCCTAAAAGTTATTTTTTACCATAATTTTTTTGATATTTCTTCATAGAAGCCTGAATCTCTTTGTTCCTCAGACTGTATATCATGGGGTTCAGAAGGGGGGTCAGTACAATGTAGACAAGGGAGAGAAACTTGTTAACATTCAGAGAATTTCCTCTGTACGGGACCATGTAGATGATGAGAATGGATCCATAATACATGAAGACAACCACCAGGTGAGAGCTACATGTGGAGAACGTTTTCTGCCGGCCCGATGTGGAAGGAATTCTAAAGATGGCGATAAAGATGTGAACATAACTTATAATAATAAGTAAAAAAGGTAACACAACTATGGGAAAACATATGACAATCATTTCAATTTCAGGAATCGTTGTGTCCGAGCAAGAAAGCTCTAATAGAGGAGCATAGTCACAGAAGAAGTGGTTGATAACGTTCGGCCCACAGAAATCCAAATCACATAAAAGTACAAAAGAGATAATCATTAATAGAAAACTGAGAGCCCAGGAGGAGATGACCAGGCCGTATCTAAGCTTCACACCCATCACTGAGATATAGTGTAATGGTTTACAGATGGCCAAGTAGCGGTCATAGGACATGGCTGTCAGCAAGAAACACTCGGCACTCACCGTTCCTCCATACATATAAGATTGGGCTAAACACCCAACAAGAGATATAACACTGCCTTCCCGTATAATAGCGTCCAACATCTTAGGAACAACAATTGTTATCAGGATCATATCCGACATAGCCAAATGTCCAAGGAAGAAATACATGGGAGAGTGGAGACGTCGGCTCGTGGACACCAGGAGAATGATCAGGAGGTTCTCACATATAGTCACACAATACATGGCAAGAATAATAGAGAAGAAAGACAACTTGTAATCATTCAGGGCCGGGAATCCCAGGATAAGGAACTCGGTGACAGAGGTGGAGTTCATGTCGATCATCTTAAGAAACTAATTATAGACTGAAAAAACTTTGATTCATATTTATTCCTCATCCGAGCGTCATCCTCAGTATACTGGCCATAGTATACAAGAGATACACTGTGTAGCCTGTAAGGTCGCATACTGTATATCCGTCTCCTCAGCAAATAAACATGATTATCCTTCTCTGTGCATTTATAGAACCTTAAACCCCCAGGGACAGGAGAATTACACATAGTTTTACAAGACGTTTCTCCAGCATCGACTCTCGAGGGATTTATAATATATAATTATTATAAAAAAATAAGAAATCTCTGGAAAATTACAGAGGGCACCGATGGGAGCATTAGCACTAAATAGTGGTGGGTAGTTATCATGGGGAAGATTCTTATTGCTTCAATATATTTATTGAACTGAAAATCCTTTCTTTTTCATATAAATATTTTACAGTCATGGCCAAAAGTTTTGAGAATGACACAAATATTATATTTTCCCATGATCTGCTGACCTCTGGTTTTTATGTGTGTTTGTCAGAGGTTTTTATCACATACAGAAATATAATTGCAATCATATTATGAGTAATAAAAGCTTATACTGACAGTTAGAATCAGTTACTGCAGCAAGTCTATAATATTTGCAGTGTTTCGCCTTCTTCTTCAGGATCTCTGCAATTCTCCCCGGCTGCTCTCAATCAACTTCTGGACCAAATCCTCACTGATAGCCGTCCATTCTTGCACAGTCAATGTTTGCATTTTGTCAGAATTTGTTAGTTTTTGTTTGTCCACCCGTCTCCTGATGATTGACCTCAAGTTCTCAATGGGATTAAATTCTGGGGAGTTTCCAGGCCATGGACCCAAAATCTCTATGTTTTGTTCCCTGAGCCATTTAGTTATCACCTTTGCTTTATGGCAAGGGGCTCCATCATGCTGGAAAAGGCTTTGTTGAATGCCAAACTGCTCTTGGATGGTTGGGAGAAGTTGCTCTTGGAGGACATTCTGGTACCATTCCTTATTCATGACTGTGTTTTTAGGCAAGACTGTGAGAGAGCCGATTCCCTTGGCTGAGAAGCAACCCCACACATGAATGGTTTCAGGATGCCGGTTACAGTTGGCATGAGAAAAGACTGGTGGTAGCGCTCACCTTGTCTTCTCCTAATAAGCTGTTTCCCAGATGTCCCAAACAATCAGAAAGGGGATTCATCAGAGACAATGACTTTCCCCCAGTCCTCAGCAGTCCACTCCCTCGACCTTTTGCAGAATATCAGTTTGTCCCTGATGTTTTTTCTGGAGAGAAGTGGCTTCTTTGCTGCCCTCCCTGAGACCAGGCCTTGCTCTAAGAGTCTCCGCAGTCTCACAGTGCACAGTGCAAATGCCCTCACACCTGCCTGCTGCCATTCCTGAGCAAGCTCTGCACTGCTGGTAGCCCCATCCCATAGCTGAAACACTTTTAAGAGACGGTCCTGGTGCTTGCTGGTCTTTCTTGGGCGCCCTGGAGCCTTTTTGGCAACAATGGAACCTCTCTCCTTGAAGTTCTTGATGATGCGATAGATTGTTGACTGAGGTGCAATCTTTCTAGCTGCGATACTCTTCCCTGTTAGGCCTTTTTTGTGCAGTACAATGATGACTGCTCGTGTTTCTTTAGAGATAGTGCAAACTAGAAACGGAGGACGTGCCTGGGCATCCGGATGCTGAGTCTACATCAGCTGTGAGCAAGTGATCTTTTGTATGCTGCATCTAAAGATACAATAAATGAACTTAAATGTCAAGTTGACTAAGTGAGTATGGTGTGCTTCCTATGCACAGTGCACAGCAGGTTCTAGTACCTGAAGAGGACAGCGGATTGGTGAGAGTTTAAATCACTTTTTTCCTTCACATTTTTCTATCGTTTTTCTTTAGAGATAACCATGGTTAACAGAAGAAAAACAATGATGCCAAGCACCAGCCTCCTTTTAAAGTGTCCAGTGGTGTCATTCTTACTTAATCATGACAGATTGATCTCCAGCCCTGTCCTCAGCAACACCCACACCTGTGTTAATGGAGCAATCACTGAAACAATGTTAGCTGGTCCTTGTAAAGCAGGGCCGCAATGATGTTGAAATGTGTTTTGGAGGATAAAGTTCATTTTCTAGGCAAATATTGACTTTGCAAGTAATTGCTGTTAAGCTGATCACTCTGTATAACATTCTGGAGTATATGCAAATTGTCATTTTAAAAACTGAAGCAGTAGACTTTGTAAAAATTAATATTTGTATCATTCTCAAAACTTTTGGCCATGACTGTATATACTGTATATACCCAACTGTGTGCTTTTATACCATTTTATACCATTCTTATATCAGTTATCAGTGCAACAGACCCTGCAAACTACTATGGTCTAGCCTGTAAAGCAATATGGCATGAGGTCTACCTAGGATCCGGATCCTCAATGTTTCTATAGATTTGGCTGGGGATTAAACTAGGGAGTGGGGTTTTTAGTTTATGAAATAAAAAATAGGAAAGCATGACTGGAGAGATAGAAGATCGGAGTTCTCACAAGACAAGGATCAGGTCCAAGGTCACGTCTGAAAACAGACAAAAGTACAATGGCAAGAAGAAGAAAAATCTATACCAGGATATGGATAAGTAAAAACATTTCAGCAATTTAATGGATTGTAAAGCAATACCGCTTCTTCTGAAAGCCCTGGGGTCCTCATTGTGCCGTGACAACTGGTGACCACCTCAACCCTCCTCCGCATGGAGAGTTCTGTGCAGTCCTGGCCAAGTCTTCTCTCCCTCTTCACAACCAACTTCTTAACTTTTTGTGATGGTTGAACTTTTCACATCACGCACCCCCCCCTTCCCTAAACAATATGCAGCGCTATGTAAGAGAGCCCGGTAACAGGGAATGGGCATACTGCCCAGAGCATCTGACAAGACAGTGATATCACTGATGCTTTAGTTTGCACCTGGCTCGTCTGCTGCTGTCAAGTGTTGGCCAGGCCCCCTCAGTGCACGGGCCCCATAGCAGTTGCGTGGTTTGCTATCACTGTTCTAATGAAACCTATTGTTCAGACAATAGAGTATATCAGGATGAGATAGGAAAGAGGGTTTTTGATGGCCTGCCTCTATGCTGGATTTTCTTGTGTGACTCTTGTGTGCAGATCCCAGGCAAGCTTTTTCATTAATAATAAATAAATAAACATATTTGGTATCACCGCGTGCGTAATCGGCCGAACTATTAACCCCTTGCCTCCGCAGCCTATTTTGTCCTTAATGACCAGGGCTTATTTTTCAAATCTGACTTGTCTTTCTTTATGTAGTGATAAATCTGTGATTCTTTTAACTATCGTGGTTATTCTGAGATTGTTTTTTCGTGGCATATTCCTCTTTATGTTAGTGGTATAGTTTGGTTGATACACTCAGTAGTTTTTTGTTAAAAAAAAAACAAACACATTTGCGCAAAAAATTTTAAAAATTTACATTTCTTTATATTTAAAATTATCTTTTCCTAAGAAAGATAGTCATGCCACATACACTTACTATTACTGCAACATCTACAACATGTCTGCTTTATGGTGACGTCATTTGGTGAACGTCCTTTTACTTTTAAGGATGTTAGAGGGCTTCCAAATTTTGCAGCAATTTTTCCAGTTTTCAGAAAAATTTCAAATTCAGATTTTTCTTTTAGGGACCAGTTCTGTTCTGAAGTGGATTTGTGGGGCCTTTATGTTAGTTACCCCCATGAATCCCTCAACGTATTCAAAGTAACATTTTATAAGTTTATTAACCCTTTAGGTGTTTTGCAGAAATTTAAGCAAGTTAGAGGGAAAATTGAAAATTTTCATTTTTTTTTTGGGCAGATATTCCATTTTAATGCATTTTTTTTCCTCTAGCACAGCAAATACTGATTGAGAAATGGAACTCACTATTTATTCTCCATGTTTCAATGTTTCTAGAAATCCCCCACATGTTGCCGCAGTGCGTCACCTGACTCAACCACAGGCCGCAGACATGACAGAAGCCTTGTGTATTTTTGGGGTCTTTCTTTATTTCAGTCTTTTTTAGCCATTATATCATATCACAGAGGCCTTGCAGGGCCAAAATATTTGTGACGGGTTGACGGTTTAATTGGTACCATTCTGGGGGACATGTGAAACCCTGATCAATATTTATAAAAATTTTTATGAGGCGGTACAAGTAAAAAACAGCTGCAGTTTTTCACCATTTTTTTTTACCATTTTTTGTACGCCGTTTACTATACGTCACATATGACATGTTATTGTTATTCTTCAAGTCGGTACGATTACAACGATATTCATTTTATATAACTTGTTATAGTTTGTGGCATTTATACTATAAAAACTGTCTGTGTCTTGCATATTGTAAGAGCAAGACCAAAATATGAAATGAATGTTGTCTTTTATTGATATATCAAAATAATTGGAAAAAAAATTAATTTAGTTAAAATACATATAAAGGGAGCTGGAGCAAATACAAATCCCCAACAGAAGGGTGGATATAAATAGGTTCTATAATATAAAGTGCTGAATCACATAATAAATAGCAATAAATAGGAAACCTACACACATATATACTGGGCACTGGGTATGTATTGCAGAAAATAGATAAACCTCAAAGTGAACTGGAATAAATACTATCAAGAATAAATATATATTACCCATACATGTCCTTAGTATAAGAATCCAATGGTGAGGTGGACTCTTATACTAAGGACATGTATGGGTAATATATATTTATTCTTGACGGTATTTATTTCAGTTTATTCACTTTGAGGTGATTCAGCACTTTATATTATAGAACCTATTTATATCCACCCTTCTGTTGGGGATTTGTATTTGCTCCAGCTCCCTTTATATGTATTTTAACTAAATTCAAATTTTTCCAATTCTTTTGATATATCAATAAAAGACAACATTCTTTTCATATTTTGGTCTTGCATTTGTTTTTCTTCTTAGTTTTGATTTAAATATTTTGTATTCATATGGACCGCATTATTTGAGCCTTATATACAGGGCCGATTCAAGGGTTTCTGCCGCCTGAGGCAAACCTCAGGCGGCCGCCCCGAGTGGTAGCCGGCATCCCCCCGGAGCCCCCCCCCAACCCCCACCCCCCACCCCCCGCCGCCGCCGCAGCAGCAGCCATCTACTCACCTGTCCCACACCGCAGCCGGCCCGCGATCTCTGCTGTCTCCTCATCCCGTCAGGTCCCGCGATGTCACTCTGCAGCTGTCACGGACCTCCAGGCTGTGGTGAGTGAGTGGGGTGATCGCGGGCAGTATAATTAATTTAACAGGTTAATAGATGGGGTAATTACGGACGCGGCGATATGTGTATTTATTTATTTTAATTATTTGTTTAATTTATTTGTTTTAATTAATTATTTACGTGAGTATCTATTTGTGTGTGTGTTTTTTTTTTTTTTTTTACAGCGTCTGGGTCACTATGGTAACCTCCCGGGGGGCGCAGCACATGGAGAGGTGGGGGGGCGGTGCACAGGGACCGATCCGGGAGGGGGCGGAGCATGGGGAGGGGGTCTGATCGGGTTGGGGGGACGAGCGGAACGGAGGAAGGGGCCGGACCATGGAGGGGGCTGGATCGGGAAGGGGGGGAGTGGAGCACGGGGAGAAAGTCGGATCATGGAGGGGAGGGGGGAGAGGAGTACGAGGAGGATCACAGCAGTGGCGGTGGGAGGAGGCAACGTGCTGCAGCCTCCTCCCGCCGCCCGATCAGCAGGAGGAGACATCAGATCTTCCCATAGATGCTGCAGTTGCATCGACCGCGGCGTTTATGGAGTTAACTGCCCGGGGGAGCGCGGCTACCCTCCGGGCAGTGGTAGCAGGAGGAGGCTGTGTGACACAGCCTCCTCCTGCTGCCCGATCTCATCTAGGGAAAGTGGGGGGAGGCAGGGAAATCATGACATCCAGGGACGTCATGATGCGTTCTGGCACTGCGTTTCATGACGGGTTAAATTATCACATTCCTGATCTCGGACGGTAAACAGTATAATTGCAATATCCTGCCAAAGTGCTAAATTGCTGCTTTTTTTGTCACATCAAACTAGAAAATTTGCAAGAAAAAGTGATCAAGTGCAAAGTATCAAAAAAGTACAGACCATATCGCAAAAGATGACACCTCACACATCCCCATAGACCAACAAATAACAGTGTTATAAGGATCAGAATATAGCAATTTGAAGAACTTTTTTTTTAAGTTGACATTTTTCAAAAGCCATCAAATAAAATAAAAGTTATACAAGTCCCTTATCGTTGTTATCATACCAACTTGAGAAACATAGATAACATGTTCATTTTACCATAGGGCAAATGGAGTAAACATGACCACCACCACCACCACCACCCTAATTTCACTGCTCAAATTGTCTTTTTTTTATCTCACAGCATATTTTGTGGGAAAATTAAGCTTGGCTTTGCAAAGTATAATTGGTGTTGCAAAAAATAAGGGTTCATGTTGGTCTGTAGGTGAAAAAATGCAAGTGCTATGGCCTAAACATGAGGAGGAGAAAATGAAAACACAAAAATTAAAATTGGCCCAGTAGGGAAAGGGTTAAGCAGTTGCTCCATGCTCGGCAGAGCGGAGGTTGTATAGGTTATCTTCACCTAATTGCAAGCCACATCAGAACTCCAGCGGTCTGCAGTCAATTAACAGTATACCGCCAGAGAGCTAAATTTGAAAATTTCGTCCCTTGAAGGAATGTGTAAACAAAGTATACAAAAATTAGAATTAGTATCCAAGGAGTTTCGTAGCTCCTGGCATCATAATGAATGATGATGCTGGGAGCTCCGATACTGTTTGAATATTCCCGCTAGTGTGCTGATGTGCTGTGGTAGTACATCAGCATCCTAGGTGCTTGGTGCTAGGTCAAGCATCCAGCTGGATCGAACTCTATGCTCGCTCAACATTACTCACCATGGTACAATGAATGCCTGTCAGGACTGGTCAGGGTACACACAGAAAAAACAGAGACAAATGCAGCCCTGACGCTGTCCCACGCCCACTGTCCCTGCCTACTTGCCTCAACATATCCTAAGCAACACAGGACAACTTGGAGAGGTTCCCTGCGCTGATAAAGGTAAAACAGGACAGGAGACAAAACAGGACAATAAGGGGAAGATTATGAGACAAAGACAAGAATGGTGGGTAGTCAGCAAGCTAGGGTCAAGCCAGGAGGGTCAGATACTAGTAAAAAGTCACTGGGCAATAAACAGAGTCAATAAGGCAAACCAGAGTCAAGAACCAGAGGACAAAAATACAGACCAAATCAGGAGGCAAACACATAGCCAGGGGCTAAAGCCAAAGTCAGGAAACCTATAACTCAGGATAACAAGCATTGAGTATAGAGCCAATATAGGCTCACAAGGTAACAGGAGTCTTAAAAGAAGTCAGGTCCCGGTCTCAAAGGTGATTGGGGGAGAAACAAGAAATAAGACAGGAGGACAGGGTGAAATACAAACATGAGAACAACTAACTTCTTCCCTAATGGCCATAGCCAGCGGCCGGAGCACAAAATCAAGGGTTTATATGACGTAGTCATGTTACATGTTACACCTAATGCCACTCTGAGATCCCTTATAAACTAATGACAGAGTTATGTACTGTGCAATCCGTGTATAGAGAGAAGAAGCCTTGGTTATTAGTGATGAGCGTATACTGTTCGATTGAATAGATATTCGATCGAATAGTAAGGTATTTAATCTATCGAATATTATCGAATAGTTCACCGAATATTCGAAAAATATTCGATAAGCGTTCAAATCCCCCAGCTTCCGGTTTTTACCTCCAAGTGGTCGAAAAGATGTTTTTCAATAATTGAATACTTGCTCCCATAGACTTTAATGGGATCGAATATTCGAATAATTGGGAGATATTCGTACGAATATCGAATATTCGAATATTTCACTATTCGCTCATCACTATTGGTAATGTCTCTATGTCTTCATTTCAGCAAAAATGAGGTCACGGTGTTAAAGAGGCGTGGCCTAGAGTATATGCTGATAATCCCTGCCCGCTCCCTCCCTGATAGATAATGCTTAGAGCGCTGAGTCCTGCTAATATTCCATACATGTGCCATTGATTTACATTGTGGCTCAGCAAATATTAGTGAGCCTAGTTAGACATTGACCTCACTCACCTGTGCTGAAATGACATACACACTGTTAGAGTTCAGTCTGTGTGTGTGAATCAGCCGACGCCCGATTTCTTTCTGACCTGTTCACACTTCTTGCTCTGCTGCCAGGGAGCCGACACCCATGCCTTTCTCCTGACTCCTCTCTGGTGCTCTTGGGTTAAGCCTTCAGGTGTTGCATTCTCCTGAGGCTTGCTTCTGTCTGAGTACAGGGGCGGCTCCCTGGCTGCTATTGGTGTCTCATGCTGCTGTCAGACTCCTTGCTCCTATCAGGGGCGGCTCCCTGGCTGCTATTGGTCTCTATCACAGCTGTCAGACTCCTTGCTCCTATCAGGGGCGGCTCCCTGGCTGCTATTGGTCTCCATGCTGCTGTCAGACTCCTTGCTCCTATCAGGGGCGGCTCCCTGGCTGCTATTGGTGTCTCATGCTGCTGTCAGACTCCTTGCTCCTATCAGGGGCGGCTCCCTGGCTGCTATTGGTCTCCATGCTGCTGTCAGACTCCTTGCTCCTATCAGGGGCGGCTCCCTGGCTTCTATTGGTCTCCATGCTGCTGTCAGACTCCTTGCTCCTATCAGGGGCGGCTCCCTGGCTGCTATTGGTGTCTCATGCTGCTGTCAGACTCCTTGCTCCTATCAGAGGCGTCTCCCTGGCTGCTATTGGTCTCCATGCTGCTGTCAGACTCCTTGCTCCTATCAGGGGCGGCTCCCTGGCTGCTATTGGTCTCCATGCTGCTGTCAGACTCCTTGCTCCTATCAGGGGCGGCTCCCTGGCTGCTATTGGTCTCCATGCTGCTGTCAGACTCCTTGCTCCTATCAGGGGCGGCTCCCTGTCTGTTATTGGTCTCCATGCTGCTGTCAGACTCCTTGCTCCTATCAGGGGCGGCTCCCTGGCTGCTATTGGTGTCTCATGCTGCTGTCAGACTCCTTGCTCCTATCAGATGCGGCTCCCTGGCTGCTATTGGTGTCTCATGCTGCTGTTAGACTCCTTGCTCCTATCAGGGGCGGCTCCCTGGCTGCTATTGGTGTCTCATGCTGCTGTCAGACTCCTTGCTCCTATCAGGGGCGGCTCCCTGGCTGCTATCGGTGTCTCATGCTGCTGTCAGACTCCTTGCTCCTATCAGGGGCGGCTCCCTGGCTGCTATTGGTGTCTCATGCTGCTGTCAGACTCCTTGCTCCTATCAGAGGCCGGGGCGGGAGCTCTGGTAGCATTTAAGCTGGTGAGTTACACCTTGTAGTTGCCAGTGTATGTTTGGTCTCCAGCTACACCAGCATACCATTTTTTTATCTACAAAAATAGCATTTTCTTACTACAATCCATCACATAGTTCGTTATAGAAAAATTAATCTCTCTGTTTCGAAGACTGTACTCTATATCATTGGGTTCAGAAGGGGGGTCAGTACAATGTAGACAAGGGATAGAAACTTGTTAATAGTCAGTGAGTGTCCTCTGTGAGGAAACAACCACCAGGTGAGAGCTACAGGTGGAAAACGTTTTTTCCGGGCCCAATGTGGACGTAATTCTGTAAATACAAACATAGGTTACCGTAATAAATACAAATGGAGAAATAATTATTGGAAAACCAAGGACGATCATTTCATTGTTAATAACAGTTGTATCTGAGCAAGAAAGCTCTAAAAGAGGAGCAAAGTCACAGAAGAAATGGTTGATAACATTCGGCCCACAGAAGTCCAAGTCACATACAAGAACAAGGGAGATAATCTCCAAGATAAAGCTAAGAGCCCAGGTGGAGATGACCAGGCCGTATCTAAGCTTCACACTCATCATTGAGATATAACGTAACGGTTTACAGATGGCCAAGTAGCGGTCATAGGACATGGCTGTCAGCAAGAAACATTCCGCACACACTGTTCCACCATAAAAATAAAACTGGGCTAAACACCCAACATAAGGTATAACACTTCACTCTCTTATAATAACTTCCAGCATCTTCGGAACAACACTTTTTACTATGATTAAGTCTAATAAAGCCAAATGCCCAAGGAAGAAATACATGGGAGATTTGAGATGTGCCTATCACAGTGCCTATGGGCATTGGACTTACAGTACAGCTACCGGAATCAATAGCGGCACTGCCAGGAGAGGGTAACTATCCCATGCTGTACCCTGGTGTAGGTGGGTTCTGGCCCGCTGTCAGGGCCGACAGGTTCCCTTTAAACAAGAATTGTAATCATCTGTGGGATCGATGATATTACGGTATATTTAGTGATTAGTTTGATGTGACGTTAATAAACATGTTTGTAACGGCACCTGGTCATGTCCGTTATCCTCTATATACTGGTCTTCCGGCAGCTTCTGCTGTTCTGAGCTGGCTCCTGGAGGATTGGGCTCCATCTAGTGGCAGTCATGTGCCTTTTCACCTGTATTTACAGCTCAGCCCACAGGTACTGGAGAATTTTACGCTCTTCACCTGATGGTGTACATAGCCACCACCTCCACATCTCTGTGCTAAGTTGTTGGTGTGTTTCAGTCAGTAAACAACGTCTGTGTTCCCTGGCTTTCCCGCGCCTTCCTCACTTCCTACTGATCTCCTAGCCATTTGGATTTTGTTCCAGTTCGGACTCTCAGCTCCAGTCTGAACAGCGCCTTCTCAACATATTTTGAAGTGTGACAGCAGAAGATGAGCATCTTGTTCCAGGAAAGAAGGTTTCACCAGCAGAACAGATGTGGATTCTTTACTGTAAGAGCAGTGAGACTATGGAACTCTCTATATTCTTTACTGTAAGAGCAGTGAGACTATGGAGCTCTATATTCTGTACTGTAAGAGATATAAGTACAGGGGAGGCCTGGATGCTTCTCTATAAATATAATATTAGCAGTTATGGACACTAGATCACATGTGATAGGACGCTGATCCAGGGATTTGTGCTGTTTGCCACTTTAGGGTCAGAAAGGATTTTTTCTCCCTGTGATGGGGCAATTGGCATCTGCCTCTATGGTTTCTGTAGGATTGACTTGATGGACTTTTCTTTTTTCTTTTTTTTTTTTTCAAATTTATTAAAGGGGAAATATCACCAGGTCAGACAAATCTAACCTGCTAAGGAAGCTGAGGAGGAAAATATGTCTCTTACATTCTTCCTCAGCGCCGGCCCCACGCTGTTAGTTGGGGTAAACTCTGCCCTGGAGCACCGTTAGGAGCACTGTGACATCATCCAAACCGCCCCCTCCTTTAATTATCATTAGAAGGGATGGGTCAAATGATGCAGCAGTGCTCTTAAGGGTGCTCCAGAGCGGCGTGTACACCAACTGACAGTGTAAGGCTATGTTTACAGAACGTCCGATGATTAGGTAAGCCAAATGATTTTTAGTGCCGCTGAATCCTGATTCCCCACTGCTCACAATGGAGGGTGCAGCCACAGCCGCTCGCTCCGTTGTGTGCACTGACAGGGTTTCTGCAGACGCTATTCATGGAATAGCGGCCACAGAAAACTGACATGTCCGGCTGGAGTGTATAATATATGTATGTATATATGTACTATGTGTATACACTTAGGGCCCTATTCCACCGGACGATTATCGTTCAGATTATCGTTAAATCGTTCGAATCTAAACAATAATCGTTCGGTTGAAATGCAGTTAACGATTAACGACCAAACGAGAAATCGTTGATCGCTTTATAAGACCTGGACCTATTTGTATCGTTGCTCGTTTGCAAAACGTTCTCAAATCGTTTGCATTGAATAAGACATCGTTCGATCGTTCGCAATAGATACGAACGCAGTAGCGAATAAATAGCAAAGAAAAAACTATCGCAACTACGATCATAACTAACGACTATCGTTCCATGGAAATGAGTGAACGTTTTCAGGTCTTTCGCAATAGCGGTCGTTTGAGATCGTTAATCGTTAACGATTATGCAAACGATAATTGTCCGGTGGAATAGGGCCCTTAGATTTGTCTAACCTGCTGATAGTTTTCCTGTAACTTTGTTACTATGTAACCCTTCCCATCCCATGATATACAGGTATAGCAGGGGTTGCCTAAAGGGAATATAACTCCTGCTTGGGAGCAGACACCCCGCTATCTGCACTGACACCTGTCTGTAATGAGAGATGACACTGATAGTGACTGCGGCTTTTCGATGCATCATTTGTAGGCGATCTGGTCACAATGTACAAATACATGAATGGTCAGTACAGAGATCTTTCTAGTGCACAGGTATCAAGCTCAGGCCATGCGGCTGTAGCAAAACTACAATGCCCATCATGCCTGGAGAACCACACCAAAAGCTTAAGCTTTCGCTGTCCAAGCATGATGGGAAATTATAGTTTTGTAACAGCTGGTGGGCCTGAGCTTGACACCTGAGCTGTAGTGATCTCCTTACTATTAGGCCTGTAACCATGACAAGGGGGCATCCTCTACATCTAGAGGAAAGAAGGTTTCACCACCAGCACAGACCCTGATTCTTTACTGTAAGAGCAGTCAGACTGTGGAACTCTCTGCCACATGATGCTGTCATGGCTGATTCCTTAAAGGGATAGTTCACAAAAAAAAAAAAAAAAATTCTTTCAAATCAATTGGTGCCAGAGAGTGCAAGAGGTTTGTAATTTATTTTTAATAGTCGGGAACTGTCCTAAGCAGGAGAGGTTTTCTATGGCGATGTTGCTGCTGCTCTGGACAGTTCCTGACATGGACAGAGGTGGCAGCAGAGAGCACTGTGTCAGACTGGAGAGAATACCACTTCCTGCAGGGCATACAGCAGCTGATAAGTACTGGAAGACTGGAGATTTTTTTTTTTTAACCCCTTTAAATTAGTTCAAGGGAGGCCTGGATGCTTTTCTTAAAAAATATAATATTACAGGTTATAGGCATTAGATTTCTGGTGATATGCTGATCCAGGGATTATTCTGATTGCCAGAGGAGTCTGGAAGGAATTTTCTCCCTGTGATGGGGCGGTTGTCATCTGCCATCTGCAATTGTCATCCTTCCTCTGGATCAACACAGTAGGGTTAGTAGATTGAACTCAAGGGGCTCTTGTCTTTTTTCAACCTTACTATGTAACTATGATATAGACACAAGTAACACATGGTCTATTGATGTGCACGTCTTATTTTCAGAAAAAAACAATGAAGATTTTTATTTATTTATTCTTCACAAAATAATATGGATTTTTCTGCTAAATGCCCTGACAGAGGATTTTAGTAACACTCTATACAACCTCTATGTTATACAGGGCTCTAGTATGGCACGCATAGAATACACAGAGATTTATCATTAGACCTATGGCACAGAACCACATGGGCTATAGACCTCCACATTGGGTTAGTGTCTTTAGAGAAAATGGAACAATGAAGATTTGCTGATTTCTTTGATGAAACCCTAAAAGTTATCAGGCAGCATTATAAGGGGAAGACGGTGTTCTCCTTTAAGTAATAGGTGCGTATGGGTGCTTGGCTTAACAGGTTTCTGCAGCCATTAGTCCCTCGTACTATAGGTTACATTAGTGATAGTAAAAGTCTTCTGTCCCAGATTATATATTATAGCAATTATAGTAAATCTCTTAGGGAATATATCATTTTTATCATCTCGTCATTTTTTCACATTTTGTGACATTTTTGTTTTTTTGCAGGTAGTTGTCCTATGGGGGCCAAGTTCTCCCCATCTCTAGCTAATCTTTACATGTCCTATTGGGAGGAGGTTTTCTTGTACGGTCCCATCAACCGTTACCAGGGTTCATCTCCTGGTATGGTAGGTACACCGACGACCTCCTCCTAATATGGAGGAAACCAACGGCTGGTACCGGGTTGTTACACACTGACAGCAGCCATCCCGGTCATGTTATAAAGAATTTACCAATTGGTGAGTTCATCAAGGTCTGTAGAGCCTGTTCAGATGATCAGACTTGTGTAAGTATGCAAAAAACACTGCAGAGACAACATCACGTGTCTTGACATCAGTAAGCTAGCCAGACCTTCCTCCAGAAAGGAACAACCAAGCCAAGGAAGGTCTCCAATCAAGCAAACCACCCAAGCAAGGTATCCACCCAGAGACAGCTGTTTCGGGGTATTTTCCCCTCATCAGGGTGGAGCAGGATTCTGGCTAATGGGAACAATGCCTAGTAAGTGCAGACTTGTGTAAGGACCTTAAAAATAGACTCTCAGCGCAAGAATATTGTAAGTATATTATCCAAAGGGCTAGAAATATAACTAAAGCTAAAGATAGAGCTTACCACATATACCCAGTAATGCATCATGGGAAAGAAATGAATTGTGTCCACTTATGTTTTCTTCACTGTTTAGTTTACAGTTTGGAGATATCAAAAATAGTGTGATAGACAGTGTGAAACTATAATCACATCGGGTGTTAGATGTGTTGCCCGTAGGGGTAAAACCCTGGCTGACACACTGAGATGTATGATCAAACAGGGAAATGACAAAAGAGACACCTGGTTGGCGGTAAAAGTAAGTTATAAATGTGCTCTAGCGAGATGCAGATTCCGCATATACATTAATAGTAAGATGTTCTTCTCATCAGTCAGTACAGGTAAAGTGTTTAAAGGAAACCTTTCCCCCGGCACCCAAAGCAGAGCCCCGGACATTTAGTCCGTCCTGCAAGTCCCACTCTAGAAGCCGGTCCCAGTGTGGAGAAATTGCCACCCCACGATCTGTGCGTGATATGTAAATAACTAGAGAAGCTCCAGTAATTTCCTATGGACATCGGATTCATCTCTTATCATTTATATATTGTGCACGCAGAATGTTGGATGGCAATTTCTCCACACTGGGATTGGCTTCTGGAGCGGGACTTGCAGGATGGGGTAAGTATTTGGAGCTCTACCGGGGAGCGGGCGATCTCTGCCCCAGGTGCCGGGATGAAAGGTTTCCTTTAATATACCTATATTTCTGAGTTTCAGCACCAATTTTGTTGTGTATCTACCATGGTGTACTGAATGCCATCTTCAGTATGTGGGCGGTACAAAACGCTTAGAACTCGCATTATGGAGCAAGTGGCGGATGCTCTGGCTGCAGCATGTTTAGTATCCTGTACAATCATGTCTGCTTTAGGTAGACACTTTTTTGACCGCCACCAGGGGGAGTGCTGTAGCCTCAGGGTCATGCCTACTGAGAAAATCTACAGACCACAACGAGGCAATAACTGGGTGAAGGTTCTACGCAGATGCTAGGCATTTCGGATTTTCAAATGATAAGACTGACTTGTCATATTGTTAGAGACAATTTATGCTCATATACATTCTCTGTCTTCCATTCGTGAATATGTTGCCATGGTTAAGGGACATGCCTGAAACATTTAGACAGATATTTTACCCTGTATGTCCTGTTTTTAATACGCCAAAATAAAGTCTAATAAGTTTTATAGAGCTGAGGACATCTGCATCTATCATTTTTCACCTTTAAGTGTTGAGGCACAAAGACCAAGAATCCAATTTCCGTTAGATACTGCAAAGAGATTATTCATGAGTTTCTTAAGAGCCTGCTTAATTTCTGTATTGCTGAGACTGTATATTATGGGGTTAAGAAGCGGGCTCACCACAGTGTAGAACAGGGACAGTAATGTCTTTGCATTCTGTTGCCGTGGAAACACGTACATGGTAATAAGTGAGCCGTAATATAGAGATACCACAGTAAGATGGGCACTACAGGTGGAGAAGGTCTTCTTCCTCCCCGTCACTGTGGGTATCTTCAGGATGGTGAAGATAATGTACACATAGGAGACTATAATAACACTGACTGGGCAAATCGCAAGAAAAATAACCAGAAACATGGCCTCCAGCTTCATTATAAGTGTATCGGAACAGGACAGCTCCAGTAGAGGTTCCAGGTCACAGAAGAAATGGTCAATGACGTTCGGTCCACAGAAATCCAAGCGACTCACTGTAAAAAAGATCATCAACACTGTAACAAAAACCACCAACCAACACAAGAGAACGGCCCTTATACAGAAGGTCAGGTTCATGACCAAGGTGTAGTGTAGAGGGTTACAGATGGCCTGATACCGGTCATAGGACATCACCGTCAGGAGAAGACACTCCAATGCCTCAAAGGCTGAAAAGAAATAAAACTGAGACAAACAGCCGATAAAGGACACCGAACTCCCAGTATTCAGCACATTGTGGAGCATGTTGGGCGTGATGGTAGTGGAGAGTAGGACGTCAGTAAGGGAGAGCTGAGTGAGGAAGAAGTACATGGGGGAGTGTAGGGATCGGCTGGAGGACACCACCACAAGGATCAGCAGGTTCCCGCACACAGTCACACAGTAGATGAGCAGCAATAGGAGAAAGAAAATTACGTGGAACCTTTCCAAATTCTGAAATCCAAGGAGGAGAATCTCTGTCACTTTACTGGAATTGTGATGCTGCAAACTCATCTCTCCGAAACTGCTGGAAGGAGATATAAGAGAAATTGGCATTTAATGTAACAAAGGGCTGAAGAGTCGTCTGACCCCCTCCCTTTGTTCTCACAATGCTGGACTCTCACAAGATGGTGACTGAACATCGATTCTAGATTTAGAGCAGTTCAGAGTGTAAAGAAAAAGCTTGTACTACATGTGCACATTATGTATTATTGGCCGACATGTCCTACAGGAATGGATAGAGCGTGTGCAGCCATCTGCTCCATCCCAAGGATATTGACAATTATATTTGATGTCACAAATAAAAATGAACGCACAATATGACACTGAGTAGTTTGTAGCTGCACAGGCTCTCCGGGATTTTAGGGAAAAGACAAATTTGGTCAGCTCTCCTATAACACCATTCACACTAGGCTGGAGCACATTGCTATGGCTGAAATTGAAAACACACAAAAATTGCAACAGCTCACCACTAATGGCAAGATGCCGATCCACTACAGATGTGAAAATCACTAAAAGAAGCCCTCAACTGTTAAAAAAAAAATCTCCATAAACATGAAAAGGCTGTTTTTTACCTTTTGCAAATAGTGTGATCCATCCCACCACAATAAGGTGGCCTCATGCTTGGGATGGACCTATTGTCAGGACTGGCAAGAACGGACAGGACAGAGACAGTGGGCCCTGAATCTAAACCCACCACTGACCCTGCCTAATTGCCTAGGTCGACCCAAAACGGTCGCGGACAACCACAAAGGCATTCCCTACGCTGCGTAAGTGAAACACAGAACAGCACGGACAGGCAAAACACAATAAAGAATCGTAGAACAAGTCAGTAACACAAGGGATAGTCGGAAGTCAGGCAGAGGTCAGAACACGAGTAGTCAGGCAGAAGGCATTAGGACGGGATACGCAGGACGGGATACACAGGACGGGATACGCAGGAAAAGGACACGGGGAGCTGGGATCAGAATAACTAATAGCCAGCGACTTGCAACTTACTACACTTTATACTGGATCAGGAGCCCGGACCAAAGACTGATTGGTCCGGCCTCCTGAATCCAGCCAATCGCAGCTGGTGCACTGCAGGCTGAGTGGGAAAGAGATCCGTCACTCAGCCTGAGTACAACAGCACTCAGCTGCTCGGCTGGGTGACGCTTACTAACGCGAGACCCGCGGCTCCCTTGGTTACTAGGGACGCCGTCGGGTCTCCGTGACGTCACCCGACCCTGCCGAGGAGGGTGGCGCTGTGCTCCAGCTGGGCCAGACGACGCTGGAGCGCGGTCAGGTAAGTTGCTGACACCTACACTGTACTTTAGCCTCTCAATCACATATAATAAGCCTATGCTCTGGGCATGCAGAATCCAACTAATACTGGCAAAAATAATAAGAACCACTTGGGTGTGATGGGTGGAGGGCATGACCAAGTAGCGTCAGCCGCTCTCCCACCTGGAACACAAGCAAAAAGACAGATTTGGTCAGCTCTCCTTCAACACCATTCACACTAGGCTGAAATTACAAAAACACAAAAAATGCAACAACTCGCCTCTGTTGGCTCTGTACCTTGCCATTAGAGGTGAATGGTTGCATTTTTTTATGTGTCTCCTGGATTCTGTCTTCTCTGTGAAGGGATTCTCTAGAGATGAGCAAACCAAATTTCCTGAACCAAAATTCATTCTAAAATTTTCCCAAAGTTCGGAACAAGTTTAAAAAGATGGCAGAAGTACATCTAAAAGATAAAACAAATGGTTTTCTCACCTGTCTGCGCTCCCCTGGTGCCCCCCTTCTGGTCTCCAATATCACCAGTTGCCTCCAGCCCGTTCAGATGTTTATTGACCTAGATGGTTCAGCACCACGGCCAGTGAGATCAGCCCGATCAGCCAATAACTGGCAGCGACACTGACCCATCTTGCTGAAGTATTGACTGGTCACCGAAGAAGAAGGACTCTGGGGGAGTGTGGACAGGTAAGTATCGAAATATATAAATGGTATGATATATCTATATATTTTTTAACAGCACTAAAACTGCTAAACGTATGCCTTCATTTAGCTGTTTTTGTGCAGCTCATTTAAAGGGGTTATCCAGCGCTACAAAAACATGGCCACTTTTGCCCTGCTCTTGTCTCAAGATTGGGTAGGGTTTGAAACTCAGTTCCATTGAAGTAAATGGAGCTTAATTGCAAGCCACACCTGAACTGGAGACAAAAGTGGGGCAAAAGTGGCCATGTTTTTGTGGCGCTGGATAACCCCTTTAAGGCTCGATTAACCTGTCAGTCTGAACCTGTGAAAAGTTTGCTGATCTCTAGTGTTCTCAGTTTCAGCACATACAGAAGTTGATAAAAAATAAAATAATAATAATAATAATAATAATAATAGTTATATATATATATTTTTTTTAAATGGGGGTCTATGGATTTGGTAACCTATCCCAGCACTTCTGGTCACTGCTCATTGGAGTGAGGACCCAGCCTAATATAATCATATACATAGTCCATAAAACACAAGATACATGTACATACAAACAAGAAGCCTCCCGATCCTCTGACCAGTCCCGGATTAGTCAGTGCTGCAGTGTTTCTTGGTGGCAGGAAATCTTGGATTGTTGTCCATAGGTGAGGACACCGTGTTACGTCTCCATCTCTTCTATAGAGAAATCTGCCATCAGTTCCAAGGTGTAGAGAACGGCTGCCGCTCCCTGTGGGAGATTCCATCCTCAGGAGAAGTTTATCAACTTTTAAAGAACTTTGAGCAAAGTTTAGTTTGATATTGATGTAAAAACTTTTCCTGATCACTATGTAAAATAAGTGAAGAAAAAAGTTTGCAGCACTCGCCAGTTGAGTGGTAACTTATTTATTGTTTACAACCATGCAAAAAAATGGCAACAATTGTTTCCCTTTACTAAAGCTCATTCATGATTTCCTTTGATGACAAAATTACAGCAATATATATGGCTATAGGTGAATAGTTGATACTAGGAACGTAGCTGGGATCCATGGGGCCTCATAGCAAAACACACTATTACCTCCACATACTCACTTGGCCCAGTGCGGTCCTCCGGGGTTACTTTGTTCTCCCAGCTCCCAGGCATACGAGTGACATCACAAGGGATTGCGCCAGGCCAGGTGAGTATGTATATGGGGAGGAGGGGCCTCCTGCGGCTGCAGGTGCAATGCTACCTTCAGCAACAAGAGAGATTGGCAGAGCAGGAAGCCAATGGCCCCATAGCAGTGGTGTGGTCTGCCTTTATGGTAACTGGATAATACCTGGAGGTAACTAACAGCAGGAGGGTGCAGCAAGGCTATGAGGAGGCATGGTCTCCTCCTGCGCCTGATTTATTTTTTGCCAGAAGGCATAAGTCATAGTTAAAATCTTCAGAGGCTCCAGAGCCGTTATAGATGTCTGAGGCTGCGCCCCTTCATGTCTAAACTACCAAAAATTCTATAAATGACCTAATCTTTCTATACAATGCTGCATTTCACACTTTGCCTGTAACATATGTACAACGCTATGGGAGGTATTTGTACACTAACCACTCTATGAGCTATGACGACATCACAGACCTAAAGGGGTATTTCACATGTTGAATCATTTCCCCTCCTGGAGATTAACAATTCCTTTGATTCCGTGATCAGATACCTTTCCCCAGTTCTCAGTTGCTGCCTTCTGCTAAAGACACAGAAAACTGTTTGTGAGTCTTTCTCTCCATCTTCCCCTCCTACTCCCCCTTCCAAAAGTGTCCCTGGCCTGCTTATTCTGCACTCTGTAATGCTGGGAGGATCAATCACAGTGACTTGACCTCAGATTAACCCTCCCAGCATTACAGAGTGCAGATACAGCCAATCAGGAACTTTGTTTACATCAGCTGTCTTAGAAGGGAGGGGGGAGGAGAGAGAGACAGAGAGAAAAGCTCACAAACAGATTTTTGTGTATTCAGCAGAAAGCAGAAGCTGAGAACTGTGGGAAGGAGACTGAATAGATAATAACAAGTATGGAAGGAATTCCTAGTCTCCAGGAAGGGGGGTGATTCAGTATGTATTTTAGCTGAGTGGAATACCCCTTTACATTTCCGGCAACCACAAACATTAAAAATTTACATTAATGTTCTATATGTTTTTATGTATTAAATGTTCAATAATCTTTATAAATGGCTGAATCATCTTCATTATGGCCGGTCTACAGGATTGGGGGATAAGTAGCTGATCGATGGGCGTCTGATCTCCACTGATCACAAAATGGAGGTCACTGGCCCCTTGACAGCCGCATAGCTCAGTGCCGCACTTGTCATGTTTGGAAGTCATAGAAAGTGAACGGAGCAATAGCTGAGCGTGTGACCGGCTTCTCCATTCACTCAGGGGACAATAGATCTCTGTTCTGGTTATCAACGGGGATGAAGTGGTTAACCACTGAGCCACTAGCTTACTACTTTAACCACTGAGCCATTAGCTTACTACCTTAACCACTGAGCCACGAGCTTACTACCTTAACCACTGAGCTACTAGTTTATTACCTTAACCACTGAGCCATTAGCTTACTACCTTAACCACTGAGCCACTAGCTTACTACATTAACCACTGAGCCACTAGCTTACTGCCTTAACCACTGAGTAGATAATTGGGGGAAGCCGAGAAGGTAAATAGAGGATCCCCCCCCCCCCAACACTTGAGCATGAGTCAGTCAATAGAATGCCCCTTTATTATAACTAATAAGTGACAGAGAGACGACTCCTCAAACTTATAAATATAGGAAAAATAGTTTCTAGTTATAAAGGATAAAACTTAGGACTTTGGATGTTTGGACTCTGGTTATTAAATGTTTATTAGAAGTTGTTATTAATGATCTGTATATGAGATTACAAACAGTTCTAATTAAATGTTATTTATCTGCAAATACAGAAAATTAAAAGAGAAATCCGGCAAAACCGATGCTGGCGGGGTCTGAGAGCAGGACGTGGCGGGGAACCAGAAACGGTAAGTATGTTTTCTTTATTATGTTCCCCCACCTCCTGCCCGTACTGAATATTTTCTTTGTTGCCGGACTTCAACTTTAAGAAAAAGTGACTGTAAATATTTTTTGTTACTAATTTTAATAGCTTATATTCAGGATTGTATAAAATCGAGAAAACAACATGAATAAATCTATGTCCAACGTGTTATAATAAATATGAAAGGATGGATCTCACACTGACAATTATTTTCTTTTTTCTTGAAAAGCACAGAGTGCAAGCCGGCCCGCACGCTCCATTGATTATTATTGGAAGGGACAGTGCCCCTGATGGTGCTCCGGATATTTCCCCTTTGGGGGGGGCCTCGGTGTTTTTCTCGAAAAATATAATTATGGTCACTAGATGATGGGGAAATTGGCATCTACCTCATGGGGGGGGGTTGCCTTCCTCTGGATCAACACTATGGGGGACATTTATTAAGTCTGGCGTTTTGTGCGCCGGGTGTAAAAATGTCCCTGCAGTGCTGACAGTATGGAGATTTATGAAGAGGCGCATTGCCTCTACATAAATCCTGCGCGCACTAGTGTGTGCGCCCAGGAAACCTACGCCAGCTCAGAGCTGGCCTAGGTTTCCTTATTATTATTGGCAAGAAAAATGATAAATTAAGCGGACCCAGAGTCCGCGCCCTTTCCCCCGCCCCCCCGTTCCACCCCCTCCACGCACCCCTACCCGCCTCCCTGGCGAAGTTTGTGGAAAATGACCAAATGCAAAAAATTATTCACAAAATGACCATTTATGAATACATTTATTGGAATCTGGCCACTTTCTGACGAAAAATACACCTCTTTAGGATGATAAATGTTCCCTAAAAGTATATGTTGAACTTGATAAACTTTTTTTCCCCACCAACTGTACAGTATGTAAAATTATATTTTGATTACAAAGAGAAATAAACAAGATCTTTTTCCAGTTTGTGCCAAACTTTTTTACTATAAGTCCTGTTTCTTGATACAAACCATCAGATATATGTCTACAGAAGCCTGAATCTCTTTGTTCCTCAGACTGTATATCATGGGGTTCAAAAGGGGGGTCAGTACAATGTAGACAAGGGAGAGAAACTTGTTAACAGTCAGTGAGTGTCCTCTGTACGGGACCATGTAGATGATGAGCATAGACCCGTAATAGATAGACACAACCACCAGGTGAGAGCTACAGGTGGAGAAGGTTTTCTGCCGGCCCGATGTGGAGGAGATCCCAAAGATGGTGATAAAGATGTGAGCGTAAGTTATAATAATAAGCAGGAAAGGCAATAAAACTATTGGAACAGAGAGGACAAGTATTTTAATACCCACGCCGGTTGTGTCGCTGCAAGAAAGTTCTAAAAGAGGAGCAAAGTCACAGAAGAAATGGTTTATAACATTCGTCCCACAGAAGTCTAAGCCACGAACAAATACAAATGTTATAAGCACCAACATAAAGCTTATAGCCCAGGATGAGATGAAGGGGCCGTATCAAAGCCGGACGCTCATCATTGAGATATAATGTAAGGGTTTACAGATGGCCAAGAAGCGGTCATAGGACATGGCTGTCAGCAAGTAACACTCCGCACAGGCTGATACCCCATACAGATAAAATTGAGTTAGACAACCAACATAAGGTATAAAGCTTCCTTCCCTTATGATAACATCCAGCAGCTTAGGAACAATGTTTGATATTTGGATAATGTCTGACAGCGCCAAATGTCCAAGGAAGAAATACATGGGAGAGTGGAGACCAGGAGAATGATCAAGAGGTTCTCACATATAGTCACACAATACATGAGAAGAACAATAGAGAATACAAGCAACTTGTAATCATTCAGGGCCGGGAATCCCAGGATAAGGAACTCGGAGACGGAGGTGGAGTTCTTCTCATTCATCTTCATCTCTAAATAATATATGGAGGCGTCTTATAGATGAGGATAATGGACTTAATGGAGTAGCCTAACGTTGAATTTCATTAAGAAGTAGAATTCTTAGTCTCTTTTGAAAGTTTTGCTTTTATCGACTGTATTTTCAATGTCCATCTTGTCCCAGTAAAGCATTAAACAAATACTGCATGTTCTCTATGTACGTAGGCACACAGTATATACCCTATCGGCCACTTAAAAAGGGACTATTGGGAAAAGCTTTACAATAGATTTCTGACTCTAAAGATTTTTTTTATTAATAATGATAATGATAATAATAATAATAATAATAATAATAATAATAATAAGCCTCAGGGGTGAATATAACACAGACTAATAATAGAGACCTAGTGAAGACCTCACTGAGAATATTAATTTACTATAGACAAAAATGAGCCATAAGCTGTTAGTGGACTAGTCGCAATACAAAGGCAAAGGAGCCCGGCACTACTAAAATATCCCACACTTCACAGTGGTGTAGTTGTGTCTAGATGGTATAACTATATGATCATGAACTTCTGGGTGGTGCTCTATGTAACACAAGTAAGGTTCAGGTATCACAGTTCGTAGTAGATCAAAGACATGGCACTCACCCTTCACGAAGTCTCTTCACAAAATCTTTATTCCATAAAGCCAAATCCAAAAAGGCAGACCGACACCGAGAGGACGCCATAAGCGTTGCAGCTACAGCTGTTTCGTGTCAGTACGACACTTCATCACGGCTGCGTATTGACGTCATGTGACGTCTATGCATATAAATAGTGCAACCTACTAAATTTGCATAAACAAACAGTATAATTAAAACCATCTCTAAGAAGGCATTAAATTTTTTTTTTTTATTAAAACCTGGAGGACCCGTGGCTTCAAAATGCGCTATAAGAAATGCTTCTTTTCTCAGCAGCATTGCATGCCTATCCCCGCCTCCTTCGGGTACGTGTACTCTCTCCAGACCTGCAAACATGAGCGCTTTTTTGTTTCCATTATGTACCAAGGTCACATGTTCAATAAGTCTTGTAGCTCCCTTGCCAAATGTTAGCGAATATAGGTGTTCTCTGAATCTATGAAATAATTTATGGGTTTTTTTACCGATGTAATATCGTTTACAGGGACACAAAATTAAATAGATCACAAAAGTGCTTTGGCAAGTTATTTTTTACCGCCCAGCATGAGTGTATTAACTGCTAGATTTTGGGGACAAAAAGAGTATTGGTGGCAACCAAGTTACTTGGGGATTCCCTACACTATTATTCACACTATCACCAATAGTGCAATTTCTTCTGGCTTACGATTGGCCACCTCTTTTAGTACTGGATCACTTTCAAGTATATACCAGTTTTTTAGTATTGCTCTTTATATACAGTCATTGCGGGGAGTATTTTTAAATATCTTTTTTTTATCTACCTCTAAGTAGAGCATCCCGGTTAACCCCCTCTGTTCTCCGTAGCGCTTTATTTAAAATCTCTTCAGGATAGCCCCGTTCTTGCCATCTACCCACCAATTCATTAGCCTGTTGTAGATAGGTGCTATGGCAAGGGAGCTACAAGACTTATTGAACATGTGACCTTGGTACATAATGGAAACAAAAAAGCGCTCATGTTTGCTGGTCTGGAGAGAGTACACGTACCCGAAGGAGGCGGGGATAGGCATGCAATGCTGCTGAGAAAAGAAGCATTTCTTATAGCGCATTTTGAAGCCACGGGTCCTCTAGGTTTTAATGAAAAAAATGAATTTAATGCCTTCTTATAGATTGTTTTTAAACATGGTTTTAATTACACAGTTTTTTATGCAAATTTAGTAGGTTGCACTATTTATATGCATAAATGCCACATGACGTCAATACGCAGCCGTGATGAAGTGTCGTACTGACACGAAACAGCTGTAGCTGCAACGCTGATGGCGTCCTCTAGTTTGTCTGTCTGCCTTTTTGTATTTCGCTATATGGAATAAAGATTTTGTGACTAGACTTCGTGAAGGGTGAGTGCCATGTCTTTGATCTACTACGAACTGTGTTAGTGGACTAATGTAATATCGGGGACAGATAGAGGGTTATAGTGTAAGCTGTGTAGCTGTTAAATCACTCATATCCTGTCACTTTGTCCGTACATGCTGTCCACAGCTCCCCTAGGTGAAGCACCTGTCAGATTACATCAGGTGTCCTGTTATAAAACCATGTCTGGCAGCAGAATGTGTGTCATTGTCAATGACACTAATTCTTCTGACAGACATAGTTTTACAATAGGCCAGACATATATCGCTGTCCACAAGTCACCTGCCAAGTTACTTCAGGTGGCCTGTTCTAAAGCTGGCCAGAGATGGGTCACTTTAAGTGACCGGCCCATCTCTCTTTTATACAATGAATTAAACATACATCAACATAGACATAAATATAGCGAGTGGATAGATGAAACAAGCGGCACTCACCTATTCATGCAATAGGTCGTTTATTGTAGTGGCAATCACCGACAAACATAGTGGGCGACAGACGAAATACAGCAGGGGCAATCCACAGACGACCGCCCGTTGTATTCATGCAATAGGTCGTCCATTGTAGTGGCAACCACCGACAAACAGCGAGTGGGTAGATGAAACAAGCAGCACTCACCTATACATGCAATAGGTCGTTTATTGTAGTGGCAATCACCGACAAACATAGTGGGAGATAGACGAGATACAGCAGGGGAATTCCACAGGCGATGGCCCGTTTTATGCATCTTAGGCTTCAACTGGCCTGATGTAGCAGTAGAAGTGAGAGACGCGCGAAATGGGCCTGTGGAACACCCCTGCTGTATTTCGTCTGTCTCCCACTATGTTTGTTGGTGATTGCCACTACAATAAATGACCTATTGCATGAATGGGTGATTGCCGCTTGTTTCATCTACCCACTCGCTGCATTTGATGTCTCATCAGAACAGAGCACCACACTGGTCGCCCAACTACTGATCCCGCTGCGCTGACTGCAAGCTCCTACACATATTTTTTAACAGCATTGGGTGTATATAAGGCGGATACCCTTTCTTTTTGCTATATACACATACATATGTAACACATTTTCCATGCCAGACTCAGCCTAAGGGTCTTAACTTCTGTATAATGCAAGTTCCCCTTCTTGAAATAAGTCAACCTCTGCGATTGGCTGGGAGAAGGATGGATCCTGTTATGTTAGTAAAGTTAGTTAAATTAGTAGAGTCTGGTGACTGCCGTAGTGGTCTGGCTTCTTAGTGGTTTGACTTCTGCAACTGTAAATCTGTATAGTGTCCTTTGAATAAGAAGTCCCTTTTTGTAGATAGAGGTCCTCTAGCGCATAGCAAGTAGTGTCCATTAGAGTCTCTGCATAAAGTGGTTACCAAAAATCATCCTTTAGAAAAGATAGCAGTGACAATCCTAGTAGTTGTGTGACTTTAACACACTAAACCTAACAACAATAACCCCCCCCCCCCTCCATATTAGTAGGCTGTTTTGCTGCCACATAGGTGGCCCAATGACCGGGTACATACACTTGTCTTAGTTACTATAAACATTAAAACGTTGCACCACACATGAACTTAAGCATTACCGTTCTTGGTCCGAAAACCAGGCCCATTTCCTTAACATAGTAACATAGTAAATAAGGTTGAAAGAAGACAAGAGTCCATCAGGTTCAACCTAGGAGAATCCTACTGTGTTGATCCAGGAAGGCGAAAAACCCCTATGGGGCAGAAGACAACCGCCCCACCACAGGGAGAAACTCCCCCCCCCCCCCCTCCGACTGCAATGGCAACCAGAACAATCCCCGGATCAACGTGTCACCAGAAATCTAATGCCCATAACTTGTAATATTATATTGTTCAAGAAAATCATCCAGGCCTCCCTTGAACTTATTTAATGAATCGGCCATGACAACCTCATGTGGCAGAGAGTTCCACAGTCTTACCGCTCGTACAGTAAAGAACCCGCGTCGATGCTGATGATGAAATCTTCTTTCCACTAGACGTAGAGGATGCCCCCTTGTCATGGTTACAGACCTAGGAGTAAGGAGACCCCTACAAAGATCTCTTTACTGTCCATTCATATATTTGTACATTGTGATCAGATCGCCCCTAAGACGTCTTTTTTCTAGCGTAAATAACCCCAAGCGTGATAACCTGTCCTGGTACTGTAACCCACCCATTCCCTTAATGACCTTTGTCGCCCTCCTCTGCACCCGCTCCAGTTCAGCTGTGTCCTTCTTATATACCGGTGCTGTATACAGTATATACCATGTGTGGTCTGACCAGTGATTTATAAAGAGGCAAAACTATGTTCTCATCTTTAGCATCTATACCTCTTTTGATGCACCCCATTATTTTATTAGCCTTGGCAGCTGCTGCCTGGCACTGATCACTAAAGTTGAGTTTACTGTCCACCAATACCCCCAGGTCCTTTCCGGCAGCAGTTTTACCCAGTGTTTTATTATTTAGCACATAACTGTACTTATTATTTCTATGGCCCAAGTGCATAACCTTACATTTATCCACATTAAACTTCATTTGCCATTTCTCCGCCCAAGCCTCTAGCTTCTCCAAATCCCTCTGTAATATGATATTATCCTCCTCTGTGCTGATTACTTTACCCAGTTTAGTATCATCTGCAAAAATGGAGATTCTACTCTGTAGCCCCTCTACAAGATCATTAATAAAAATATTAAAAAGAAGTGGACCCAACACTGACCCCTGTGGTACCCCACTAGTAACTAAAACCCAATCTGAATATTTTCTATCAATGACCACCCTCTGTTTTCTATCACACAACCAGTTACTTACCCATTTGCATATGTTTTCCCCAAGTCCCAGCATCCTCATTTTGTAGACCAACCTTTCATGCGGCACAGTATCAAATGCCTTTGAAAAGTCCAGATACACAACATCCACAGCCTCCCCCAGGTCCTGTCTATAACTTACCTCTTCATAGAAGCCGATCAGATTAGTCTGACAGGACCGATCCCTCATAAATCCATGCTGGTGCTGCGTCATAAGATTATTTTCATTAAGATACCCCAGTATAGCATCTCTTACAATCCCCTCAAATACTTTACCTACTATAGATGTTAGACTTACGGGCCTGTAGTTTCCAGGATCACTCCTTGACCCCTTCTTGAATATTGGTACCACATTAGCTATGCGCCAGTCCTGTGGAACAATCCCTGTCGTAATAGAATCTTTAAATAATAGGAATAACGGTCTGTCCAACACAGTATTTAATTCTTGCAAAACTCTAGGATGGATACCTTCTGGGCCTGGTGACTTATGGATTTTAATGTTTTTAAGGCGTTTCACCACTTCTTTTTGTGTTAGGCAGGTGAGATTTATGGGAGGATTAACATTATCCCTAGTCATGTCGTCTGTTAAGGGATTCTCCTCTGTGAATACAGTAGAGAAGAATGTATTTAGTAGATTGGCCTTTTCCTCTTCCCCCTCCACCATTACACCCAGATTATTTTTGAGGGGACCAACATTTTCGGTTTTAAGTCTTTTGTTATTTATATAGGTGAAGAACATTTTGGGATTTGTTTTACTTTCTGTGGCTATCCTTCTTTCTGTTGCTATTTTTGCTTCTTTTATTTGCGTTTTACACATTCTATTCTTCTGTCTATAGTTGCTCAATGCTTCCCCCCTACCTTCATGTTTTAGTAGTCTGAATGCTTGTTTCTTATCATTTATTGCACCCCTTACAGCTGTAGTTACCACGTTGGATTTCTCTTATTTCTACTACGTTTATTCCCATATGGTATGTGTCGTTCACACGATTTACCCAGGATGCTCTTACATATGTCCCATTTCTCTTGTGTAATTTTATTTCTGAAGGCATTGTCCCAGTCTATGTCCCCGGAGTCCTCTCTTATATCTCAGGGCAGTGTCCCCCCCCAGTCTATGTTCCCAAGGTCCTCTCTTAGTTTTTGGAAATTAGCCTTCCTGAAATTTAATGTTTTTGTAGCCCCTCTGCTAATACTTTTATTGAAGGATAATTGAAAACTTACTATGTTATGGTCACTATTACCTAGGTGACCCCCCCACCTCTATTTTTGATATTCTGTCGGGCCTATTGGTCAAGATCAGGTCCAGAAGGGCCCCCCCTCTTGTTGGTTCCTGTACTAGTTGGGAAAGGTTATTATCTTTTACTATTTCCAAAAACACGCTTCCCTTCCTGGAGCTGCTGGTTTCTGTTTTCCAGTTTATATTTGGGTAGTTTAAGTCCCCCATAATAATGACTTCCCCCTGCTTCGCTGCCACATCTATTTGTCTTATAAGAAGATTTTCTGATTCTTCCACTATACTTGGAGATTTATAACTCACTCCTATAAGAATTTTATTATTCTTCGTCCCTCCCCTTATTTCTACCCAAAGAGACTCCACATTATCATCACATATATCCTCCCGCAGAATAGGCTTAAGGCATGATTTAACATATAGACAGACCCCTCCCACTTTCTTATTTTTACGGTCATTTCTGAATAGACTATAACCCTGGATATTAACAGCCCAGTCATAGGTCTCGTCCAGCCATGTCTCGCTTATCCCCACTATATCATATTTCTCTTCAACCATTATGAGTTCTAATTCCTCAGCTTTATTAGTGAGGCTTCGAGCATTAGTATACATACATTTAATATAACGTTACATGTTGCCAACATGGCACAACTTGAAAGTTTTGGCTGATTGGGCCTACATAACATAACATAAGGAAAGAACTGCCCAAAGGGTGCATAACAGAGGCTTTATAACTACCCTTACTTACCAAGTCACTTATGCAGGGCCAAAATATAATCTCCATCTATGGCCCCTGAGATATCTGGGCATCCTCTCACTCCTGATGGCACACACAATTGGGACGTGGCACCCAATATGGTGGAAGTTATGTCCTCTGGTTGTGGGGGAACCAGGAGGTAGTGTGGCCGAGTGGTCTAAGCCACTGGATTAAGGCTTCAGTCTCTTCGGGGCAGGGGTTCGAATGCCAGTGCTTCCAGTGCATGCTTTTGTTTTCTGTCAGCACAGAATCTTAAAAACTCTGGTGAAACTGTCTGCTGACTTGGGGACTCCCTTGGAAGTAGAAGGGACTGGCATGGTGGATCCACTGCTGTAGGGATTACTTCTGCAGCCCTAATCCTTTCCTCAGCAGTGGCTACAGAAATTAGTTCACTTCATATACGGTGTGCACACACTCCACACAGGAGGAGTCAACCAAAAAACGTCCCTGTTTTGGAATTTTCTTGGATTCTGTGCTTTCCACCCAAATGGGACACAACAAGTCTTTTCTACCTTTCTCTCTTTAAGAGAGAGACCAACCTTCCTTGCTGTCAATGGTCTCAGAAACAGACCCTCAGATGTGTCCTCCAGGGCCTGCACCACTTGTTGGGATCTTTTGATGCATTTTTTGTGTGGAAAAAGACCCCCAAAGGTCCCACTATTGTGGCTGCATTTTATTAGCTGCATTATTGCGCTCTGTTTAAGGTTTGGCAAACAAACTTGAATTCTTCGGCCTAGTTCGGTGAATCTGCCAAACTAAACTTTTGAAAGAGTTTGCTTATGTATAGTGACTGCCCATGATGACTTAGCGGGTAAGGCTGGGTTCACACTTTTCTAATGGAAAAAGGATGCACTTGTGTGCATCTGTCTTGATCTATTTTTACATAGACATCCATTTTTTTAAGGACACAAAAATGTGGTCAACCACAAGATGGTGGAAAAAACGGAGTGTGAACCCAGCCTAATGTGGTAAACCTTCTTACATAAACTTGTAGCAGTGATGTTTTAATAAAACAATATAGCCCCCTCTCCTTTTTTTCCCCAACCATCCAAGGTTACGCCAAGAAGCATTGTTACATTTCCATTCATCCTTGATAGGGGTCTATGATGTATATAGGAACCTCTGAATTCTAGTATTATTTTTTAAATCTTATTACACCAAGTGTGACAACGTCTCAAGACCGCCCTTTATTTCAGAAATGAAAGGTAACATGACCTATCTGACTATCCCAGCAAGTAATGGGTAAGGAAGCCCATCTTTTTGCTAGGTCCAGTACGTGGCCGCCATCTTTAAAGCCGCTCTACTGGTCATGTAACAGATGACAGACTAAAATTGTCTCAGAAATTGATAAATTGATTGCTAAAATCAGATTTGAAATCTCTCTTGTGGTTCAAAAGTTTATATAAACATAAAAATTTCTTTCTCCCCCCAAAATTGTTTGTTTGTTTCGCAGAACGTTTTATGGCAAAGTGGAGGGTTTTATTATAAAACATAATTGGTCCTGAAAAAAAAAAAAAAACTCAGTCGCTTTATTCTTAAAAGAAAAAAGAATATATCCATATATCCCCCCATATAGTAAATAGGAGCCCGGGATTCATCCTGCACACGTCCACTACATAGGAATCAATTCATTTCAAAATTTAAACTTTAAAATTTTAATTATTAGAGTTTATGATTAATAAATATTTAACATTCTATTACAGATACTTACTACCGTCTCCTAGTGTAACATACTGATGTAAATAAAAATTGTCTTTGTTGCCCCCCCCCCCCCAGCAACCAATCAGATTCCACCGTTCATTTTCAAAGAGTCTGTGAGGAATGAAAGGTGGAAGACCATTCTGCTTTACACCAGTTTGATAAATCTCCCCCTTAGTGTTTAATTTTTATTAGTTGTATTAAAAAAAAAATCTGCCAAATTGTGAACAGAATTAGAAATTTACATTTTTGAATATTATCTTTTTTTTAAGTAACATTTTATAAACATTGAGACTTATTAAACATCAAACTAAAGTAATAGCGAACAGCTGCGTAAGGCTGGGTTCACAATGTGTTTTTGCAATGCGTTTAACGGATCAGTTTTTTTTAACGGACAAAAAAAAATAGTGTCAGCACCGTTTTTGTGTCCCTCAAAAAAAACGGATCCATTTTGATCCGTTTTTTTTATAATGGAAGTCAATGGAAAAACAGATCAAAACGGATGCACACAACTGCATCCGTTTTTGCAATCCGTTTTTCATTCTTTTCTTTTTTTCAAAAAACGGATGGAAAAAACGGATTGCAAAAACGCAGTGTGAACCCACCCTAACAGCAGGAGATCTGGTTTTACTTCTTACTTTCTAAGCTTCACAGAAAAAAAAAAACATTTCATATAATAAATTGTACAGACATTTATATATAATATTTCATTCGTATTATAAATGTTATATAATTACAGGGGAAATTTCAATATAATATAAAAAAAAATACGATGCCCTCAATATTTTTTTTTTCATCACCATTTAACATTTGTACAAATAAAGTAAAGAAAAATCCCATTAGTTTTTTTTTTCCCAATTGTTTTTTATTAAAATTGAAGACTATAGCGACATATTTTATTGTTAGAAGAAATAAACTTATAATTTGACTACAAATAGTAATAAGCCTTAAAGGGGTACTCCAGTGGGGAAAAAAGGATTTCAAATGATATTAATTATACAAATTTGTAAATTACATTGATTTAAAAATCTCTAGTCTTCCAGTACTTATCAGCTGCTGTATGTCCTGCAGGAAGTGATGTATTCTATCCAGTCTGAGACAGCGTTCTCTGCTGCCACCTCTGTCCATGTCAGGAACTGCCCTGAGCAGGAGAGGTTGTCTATGGGGATTTGCTGCTGCTCTGGACAGTTCCTGACATAGACAGAGGTGGCAGCAGAGAGCACTGTGTCAGACTGGAGAGAATACATCACTTCCTGCAGGACATGCAGCAGCTGATATGTACTGGAAGACTGGAGATTTTTAAATAGAAGTTTTACAAATTTGTATAACGTTTGGACACCAGTTTTTCAGTTTTTTTCAGAGTACCCTTTTAAATTAGATCTATTGTCAGCTTGTGCCGATCTATTCTACTACAAGGCTTTTTTCTTAATACAAATCAGATATATATCCACAGAAGCCTGAATCTCTTTGTTTCTTAAACTATATATCAAAGGATTTAGAAGGGGGGTCAGTACAATGTAGACGAGAGAGATAAACTTGTTAACAGTCAGTGAGTGTCCTCTGTACGGGACCATGTAGATGATGAGCATAGACCCGTAATAGATAGACACAACCACCAGGTGAGAGCTACAGGTGGAGAAGGTTTTCTGCCGGCCCGATGTGGAGGAGATCCCAAAGATGGTGATAAAGATGTGAGCGTAAGTTATAATAATAAATAAGAAAGGTAATAGAATAATAAAGACAGAGTGGACAATAATGTCTATACCCACACCGGTCGTGTCCGAACAAGAAAGCTCTAAGAGAGGGGCCAAGTCGCAGAAGAAGTGGTTTATAACGTTAGAGCCACAGAAGTCAAAGTCACATACGAGAACAAGTGTGATAAGCACCAACATAAAGCCAAACCCCCAGGAGGAGATGAGGAGGCCGTATCTAAGCCGGACGCTCATCATTGAGATATAATGTAACGGTTTACAGATGGCCAAGTAGCGGTCATAGGACATGGCTGTCAGCAGATAGCACCCAGCGCTGACTGATACCCCGTACAGGTAAAACTGAATGAGACAACCGACAAAGGATATAACGCTACCACCTCTAATGATAACATCCAGCATCTTAGGAACAATGTTAGATATTTGGATAATGTCCGACAGCGCCAAATGTCCAAGGAAGAAATACATGGGAGAGTGGAGACGTCGGCTTGTGGACACCAGGAGAATGATCAAGAGGTTCTCACATAGAGTCACACAATACATGAGAAGAACAATAGAGAAGAAAGACAACTTGTAATCATACAGAGCCGGGAATCCCAGAAGAAGAAACCCAACGGAAGTGGTGGAGTTCATCTCATTCATCTTCATCGTGAACCATCTGGAGGCGTCTCGTAGAACAATGATGATACAGAAGAGCAGGTCTCAGGTTCAAACACTCGGATTATTTTGTCTCCATTTTGCTTTTATCGATATATTTTCTCTGTCAGTCTTAGTCCTTATCCCGGTAAATATTTCTTATATACCGATATTTACTTATTTTCTCTACAAAATCAAGAAACATTACACTAGACATTTTCAGTAGCCTGATCGGACGTGTAGAGGGGTTTGTATGGAGAAGAACTATGACTATGGATAATACCGGCTTTATGTATCTTTTACCTCTTTAAACCCCCCGAGGACGGGACCATCGGGGATAATATCACAGCAGATGCGTCGCCTCTCAAAGTAACGAGTCTCAGGTGATTATAATAATAAGAAGAGCATTAGTCACTAATAACGTAGGAAGAACTAGAGCTCTAGGAGATTTTGTGGTAACATACCAGGGACTGATCAGACTTAAATAACACAAAAAAAACAGAAGTAAACTAGGAATCTAAACCTAAAAAGTATTGTACACAGAATTATATACCGAATGGCATCTTCCCCTTAAAGGTTTGTTAATATAAATGTTCAATCAGCTTCTTTTTGGGGGGTTCAGGTGCGTTTGCAGTGCCCCATGTGGTACCAGTACAGTGTAAACCCCCCCAGAAGTGACTCCATTTTGGAAACTACACCGGTCAAAGAATGACCTCTGGGGGAGAAGTGAGGAAAGCTTTTAGCTTTTAGGCCACAAAAATAAAAAAAATTCCTTTTTTTACAGTAAAATACATTTTGCCCCAAATTTTCACAAGGATCATAGGGGCCTAACCACCTCGACTTTTATTACACAGTTCCTCGAGTACAGCAGTACCCCAAGTGTGGTCAGAAATTGCTGACTAAGCACACCGCAGGGTTCACACAGGTAAGAGAACATTTTGCATATTTACTGCAGGTTTTAGGCCCCTTTAAGGCTCCAGTACAGTGGAAGCCCCCCTATAAGTTACCTTATTTCTAAAGCTATACCCCTCAAAGAATTTATTCAGAGAACATATTTCTTAGGGTTAAACAGATATTTACTTTTTTCTTTTCTAATGATATATATGTTTAACTCAAAATGACTATTTTTTCACAAGAAGCCCCCCCTTAATATTTGCTATGCAATTCCTCCTAAATATGGCAGCACCCCATACGTGACCATATACTGCTGTTTGGGCACATAGCAGATGGGGAGAAGGACCATTTTTGTTACAGAATTTGTTGGACTGTTTTGGGGGCAACATGTCACATATTTACTGCCCTGAGATACCAGTACAGTGTTTACAGCATTTTGTTCATTTACGGGCGTATTGTGCATTCTGACCAATCCCCACGGGTGTTTTTGTGATTTGCATTAAATTGAGATATTTTTCCACCTAGATGCCATTCCCGTGTGCCATATGTTGCACCCCGCTTGTGCCCCTGGAGATGTGCACCATATACATTAAGGCCTCTTGGAAAAATGTATCAAGGACTTGTTTCTAGAAAGGCAAAAATGTCCAATGTCTGGCCTGATTCCACTGCTTATTATGGCCTTCTGGATGGAGTGAGGTATTATCCCAAGACTACAACTAATTGATGGGGTTCTGACTGCTGGAACCCCACCCATCACAGTAACGGGGATTCTGACTGCTGGAACCTCATCCATCACAGTAAAGGGGATTCTGACTGCTGGAACCCCACCCATCACAGTAACGGGGATTCTGACTGCTGGAACCCCACCCATCACAGTAACGGGGGTTCTGACTGCTGGAACGTCATCCATTACAGTAACGGGGATTCTGACTGCTGGAACACCACCCATCACAGTAACGGGGATTCTGACTGCTGGAACCGCATCCATTACAGTAACGGGGATTCTGACTGCTGGAACCCCACCCATCACAGTAACGGGGGTTCTGACTGCTGGAACCCCACCCATCACAGTAACGGGGATTCTGACTGCTGGAACCGCATCCATTACAGTAACGGGGGTTCTAACTGCTGGAACCGCATCCATTACAATAATGGGGGTTCTGACTCGTGGAACCGCATCCATTACAGTAAGGGGAGTTCTGACTGCTGGAACCCCACCCATCACAGTAACGGGGATTCTGACTGCTGGAACCCCACCTATCACAGTAACGGGGATTCTGACTGCTGGAACACCACCTATCACAGTAACAAAAGTTCTGACTGCTGGAACCCCGCTTATCACAGTAACGGGGGTTCTGACTGCTGGAACCCCAGCCATCACAGTAACGGGGATTCTGACTGCTGGAACCCCACCCATCACAGTAACGGGGATTCTGACTGCTGGAACCCCACCCATCACAGTAACGGGGATTCTGACTGCTGGAACCCCACTTATCACAGTAACGGGGGTTCTGACTGCTGAAACCCCGCCTATCACAGTAATGGGAGTTCTGACTGCTGGAATACCACCTATCACAGTAACGGGGTTCTGACTGCTGGAACCCCACCCATCACAGTAACAGGGGTTCTGACTGCTGGAACCGCATCCATTACAGTAACGGGGATTCTGACTGCTGGAACCGCATCCATTACAGTAACGGGGATTCTGACTGCTGGAACCGCATCCATTACAGTAACGGGGATTCTGACTGCTGGAACCCCACCTATCACAGTAACCGAAGGATCCACACGAAAGGAACAAGTTAGAAATCCCAGGGCGTTTGACCCCTGTACCCCCCCCCCCAGCCATTTTCCGCATCAGGCTCCGGTTTCTTTGTTAATAATAGAGCCGCAGGTACGGCGCGTGATTTCTGCTGCCCACATGTCTGTGTCTTGCAGTCTCTAGTTTAGGCAGCATGCAACAGGTGACCGGTTCCCTTTAAGATCACCCCACACCCCCCTGGCTTCTGGTTCCGGGTCAGAAGGGGCTATATAAGTTTGTCTTTTACCATGTGTAAACATGTGGACCTCATGAAGAGTCTAACACTCCAATACACATTTGTATCTATAAGGCCTTGGACTGTAGCACTTTTCCTCAGTGATGGTTCCCTACACATACTTAGGACTTTCTGTAGAAGCAGAATAGGGAGGCAGCCGTGGTACCGGGTACAGTTATTGCTTTGCTGTCAGGTGCCATCTAGTGGTTAGTGTTGGTACTTCTCCACTATTTTATATCTCCACCCATAGAAGGGGAGAAAAGGATTATGGGAAGAAGAAGGGGAACTTCTCTCCTGTCTGCACAGAATGGTCACCTGGGCTGCCTAGTCTATCCCTTTATAGCCGGTAAGCTGTCCATTAGTTAGTATTAGTAGCTATCAGCGGCCATAGGGACAGTTCCTGACTAGTTATAGAAAGTTGTTAAATATCAGTTTATGTTTGTGCAGCATTGGTCTCACCCATCATCAGCCATTATGGTTCTGTCATGTATTTGCCATCTACTGTTCATTTGTTTGATAACTGCATTCTCCTACTTCTTCATAGACTGGCACATGCTAAAGAGGAACTCCTAAGGGGAACTGAAGGGGGGGGGGCATGAAAGGTAGAGGTGGGGCTATGGGGAGGGGCATGGATGGTAGAGGTGGGGCTATGGGGAGGGGCATGGATGGTAGAGGTGGGGCTGTGGGGAGGAGCCTGGAGGGTAGAGGTGGGGCTATGGGGAGGGGCCTGGATGGTAGAGTTGGGGCTATGGGGAGGAGAAAACGTGAGCATGAACCATGATAGCAGAGGGGAAAAGAGGAACAGCAAGAGAGACAGAAAACTGCATTAGAGGAGCGGGACTAGTGTACGACCACATGAAGGCTATCAGGGGGAGAATATGTGAGAACCTGGCATTGTTTCCCCTTTGACTTACTGCTGTATGTTATATATGCTTGTACTGCACTATATCACCTCAACCGTAGAACTACATGGCTAAAGGTAGGACCACAGCCGGCTGATTGAAAAACTGCTCTGATATCCATGGGCTCCATATCTTGGAGAAACCCCACACCCCGGGCTATAATGTGTTCAGACCAATACAGCATTTACCTACTGTATAACGTTCCTTTTGTGAGGAGAAGCCTTCTCTAGCAACAAGAAAAGCGAAACCGCAGAAGGCGACCAACCTCCAAACCCTGGCATTGTTGCCATAATCAATCTTTGACATTCCGACCAATAATTTTGTATCACCGGGAAACTCCATAACGTATGTATTCCCTTCTGGTCATAAGTGCACCAGCACAGAGCTGAGGACGTGGTAGACATAAACGGTCCCGGGTCTGGTACCATCGCAGCATAGAATTCCATGCCGATTCATCACGTGCACTGCAATGCAATGGCCATACATTGTTATAAAGGCTCCTCCCCAGGAAAGGATCATCCAAGCTGATTTTCCCACATTGAGTGCTGAGTGACCTTCCATAAATTTATACAGGTTTTCCAAACCCTTGATACTAGTTGACAAGTACTGGGAGTCTCCCTCACAGGTAACAATTCCGAATGCTTTACAGCATTTAACAAATGTCTTGCCTGAAGATATTTAAAAAAAAGTCTGAGGAAGGAAGGGAAGACTTATTCCTTAATTGCCGGAATGATAATATATCATCTCTTTCCAGTAAATTCTCTAGTGCTATGATCCCTCTAGTTGTCCATGCATCCAGGTTTAGTATACAGGCCATAAAGGGGAACTCTCAGCAGGCTACACAAATCTAACCTACTTATATCCGCTATTGCACAGATGATGCTGAGGATGTTGGTGTGTCTCTTACCTTCTTCCTCACAGCTGTTCCGATGCTGTTAGTTGCTTGCTCTATGGCCCCTTAGGAGCACTGGGTTGCCTTTAGGAGCACTGCCCTGCCCCCATAGCGCTGATCTGCCCCTTTCTTATTATAATCAATGGAGTGGACCGGCCAGGGGTGGGCGGTATCTGCGCTATGGGGCGGGCTGTGCTCCTAAGGGGTGTCCCAGTGCTCCTAATGGTCTTACCAGACCGTGGAGCGAATAACTAATTGCACCGTAACAGCGCAGAGTATAAAAGGTAAGAGTCATACTATAATAGGCATACCTACCTCCATGCCGTCTCCTGTGCAATAGGGAAATATCAGCAGGTTAGAGTTTTCTAAGCTGCTGAAAGCTGCCCTTTAAGAATTTTTTTTTTTTTTTTTTTGCATGGGATTTCCTGTAGCACATTGCTTACTACACTGGGCCCAGGCTGATAGGGAAGCCTTGGTCATTGGATGATCCAGGGGCGGAGGTTGGACATTCCAAAAAGGAATGAATAAGAGGAATTTTAAAACCGTAGGGGAAGCTCTATGGCTTTCTATGCCTACACATTTTATAACAACGGATTCCCACCACCAATGCCAGAGTTGAGAAACAATAGTCGATATAGTAATTATACATATTCAGTATGCCCATAATCCCCCCGCCCCCCCCCCCCCATAATTACTAAGCAAAGACATTGCAATCCTGTTTTGTTTTCTTTTGTCCTTCCACACAAATTTTGAGATTGTGTGAAGAAAAATACGGGCATTTTTATTGGCAAAGTCCTAAGTAAGTATAAGAATTTGGGAAGCAAGAACATTTTAGATGTGGCAATCTTTTATATCCAGGAAATGCTGTACTAAAGTTGGTTCTTCCTGAGGATTCGTTTTCAAGAAGGGAAGAAGGAAAGGTAATTGCACTCTATTAATGTACAAACCCATTTGGCCTCATGACAGATATAACATTGGTTTGTTCAAGATATCCCAAGAAGTGTGAAAAATGATTACTGTAAAATAAAAATGAGCACTACTACATCACTTTTTATAGTACTCATATGTTATGTTGGGATCTTCAACCAATAGAAAAAATAAGGAATACCACCTTTGTATTTTTCTAGTACCTGAAACGCCTATAAACCTGTTCATGTAAAGCCTTCTTAATATCCCTATTCTTAAGACTGTATATAATGGGGTTGATGAGAGGGGTAAATACAGTATATAGCAGGGACAGGATCTTACTCATGGTCGAAGTTTGTCCTTTTCTTGGTAAAACATAAGAACTAAACAGAGTCCCGTAAAATATGGAGACCACAATGAGGTGGGAGCTACAGGTGGAGAAGGCTTTCTGTCTACCGGTACTGGATGGGATCCTTAAGATGGTCACAATAATCTTGACATAAGAGAAGATGATGATTATTATTGGAATAAAAATTAATGGCACTCCAAGTAAGGAACCTTCCAGTCGAATACTGTAGGTATCAGAACATAAGAGTTCCATTATAGGAAGAGTATCACAGAAGAAATGGTCAATGATGTTTGGTCCACAAAAGTTTTGCATCACCATAGTTATGATAAAAAACATCATGATACAAAGGGCAACAAACCAAGAGATGACGGACAATATCACACAATATGTACTTGTCATGATGGAGGAGTACCGGAGGGGATCACAGATGGCCACATATCTGTCATAGGACATCACTGTAAGGAGAAGACATTCAGAAGCTTCTGCAATACCAAAGAAATAAATTTGAGTCATACAACCAATAAAAGTAATGGCTCCTCTATAATATTGCAGAATATGGAGCATGTTGGGGACAATATCTGCAGATAAGAAGATGTCACTGATGGAGAGTTGTGAGATGAAGAAGTACATTGGGGTGTGGAGGATCTTGCTGGTGGACACCAGGGTGATGATCAGGAGATTCATGAACATTGTAAACCAGTAAATCACAATGAGCAGAGAGAACATTAGAATTCTTATATTCTGACTGACCTGAAACCCTAAGAGGATGAACTCTGTGACAGCCGTCATATTGGTCTTCACCAGGGGTGTACTTACTATAGAGGAGGCCCATGTGGCTGCTATGGGGGTCCCGGAGGTAGAGGGTCCAGTCCAGGCTGATCTTGTCCTCATTGTAGTTGATGGGGGGAAGCTGCACAGGGATGAGGTCTTCACCAGAGCTAGAATGTTAGCAAGAAGGTAAGAAATATACTCTTCATTTTTCCCGATTTAATAAAATGTCTTGGATTGCTTTTAACAAATCCACCTCTTATACAACTGTCACCAAGTTGTTGATCCCAGCCCGATGGTGGTCCACAAATCTTCTCGACTGTGAATTGTGGCTATGGAATGTTGACAATCTATGCAGGATGGAGTATCTGGTGAGTTTAAAACAGAGATCACACACCTACTTTCACACTACCTGGTCCTCTTTACAATCTTTTAGAAAATCACTGATTCTGAAGGCCCTGGTACGCCAAACGATTATCGGCCGTACTTGGTCGATAACCGGCTGCTCCGGATGATAATTGTTTGGTGACCTAGGTCATGCTCAAAGACCACGATCAGCCGACATGCACAATGTTAAAAAATTACCATCATGTCAGCAACAGTGACTTTGTGGCTTTGCAGTGCTCAATGCAGCCACCGCAGACCCCTGACCTGAATGGGCCACCCAGATGATCTAAGGATCATCTAGGTTGCCCCTCCGGCTGCTCCCAATGGTGACAATATTGTGGCATGTAATACAGCCCTTAATGTATAGGTCCTTTCATTTTGGTTAGTCAAGATTTTGAGAACTATGATAGAAGATTTCCTCTTTTCCTTTTCCGTCCTGTTCAGCCTCCTGATCCCCATGAAACAGAAGAAGCTTCCAGTGTTCCGGGGCTGTTAGATGTAAGAACCTGCAGAGTATCAGACACATGAAGGTGCCCTATACTGCTATAGAGCCAGAAGAGGCCATATTTATATCCTGTACATACTGAGAAGCTTCATCCTAATCATCTCTGGGGAGATTTCTGGGCCCTTGTCTCCTGTGTAGATATTACCCATCTATTCCCAGCCTGGAAGCTCTATGGGATCATCTTCTCCATAGAGATGAGCAGCACATGGGAACAATCGTAAATTCTCAGTAAATATTGCAGCTTTCTGTATATAACAGCTCCAGTAACTTTTAAACAGTTGTTGTAGTTTCTGTACAAACCCTTTTCTTTTTGACCCATTTCTGGTGTGTCCTCCATGGTTTTTCTCACCTTACCACATCCACTTCATCAAGGGGACAATACAAAGCTGAAAGGCTGCACAACGCTCCAAAATGGGACATGTGCGCCGTGATGAGTGAGAAGTGTACTGTGATGAGTGAGAGGTGCGCTGTGATGAGTGAGACGTGTACTGTGATGAGTGAGACATGCGCCGTGATGAGTAAGAGGTGTACTGTGATGAGTGAGATGTGCGCTGTGATGAGTGAGACATGCGCCGTGATGAGTGAGATGTGCGCTGTGAGACATGCGCTGTGATGAGTGAGATGTGCGCTGTGAGACATGCGCTGTGATGAGTGAGACGTGTGCTGTGATGAGTGAGAGGTGCGCTGTGATGAGTAAGACGTGCGCTGTGATGAGTGATACATGCACTGTGATGAGTGAGACGTGCGCTTTGATGAGTGAGAGGTGCACTGTGAGGAGTGAGACGTGCGCTGTGATGAGTGAGAGGTGGGCTGTGATGAGTTAGACGTGCACTGTGAGGAGTGAGACATGCGCTGTGATGAGTGAGAGGTGGGCTGTGAGGAGTGATACATGCGCTGTGATGAGTTAGACGTGCGCTGTGATGAGTGAGAGGTGCACTGTGAGGAGTGAGAGGTGCGCTGTGATGAGTGAGACGTGCGCTGTGATGAGTGAGAGGTGCGCTGTGATGAGTGAGACGTGCGCTGTGATGAGTGAGACGTGCGCTGTGATGAGTGAGACGTGCGCTGTGATGAGTGAGAGGTGGGCTGTGATGAGTGAGACGTGCGCTGTGATGAGTGAGACGTGCGCTGTGATGAGTGAGACGTGCGCTGTGATGAGTGAGAGGTGCGCTGTGATGAGTGAGACGTGCGCTGTGATGAGTGAGACGTGCGCTGTGATGAGTGAGACGTGCGCTGTGATGAGTGAGACGTGCGCTGTGATGAGTAAGACGTGCGCTGTGATGAGTGAGACGTGCGCTGTGATGAGTGAGACGTGCGCTGTGATGAGTAAGACGTGCGCTGTGATGAGTGAGACGTGCGCTGTGATGAGTGAGACGTGCGCTGTGATGAGTGAGACGTGCGCTGTGATGAGTGAGACGTGCACTGTGATGAGTGAGACGTGCGCTGTGATGAGTGAGACGTGCTCTGTGATGAGTGAGAGGTGCGCTGTGATGAGATGTGCGCTGTGAGACATGCGCTGTGATGAGTGAGACGTGCGCTGTTATGAGTGAGACGTGCGCTGTGATGAGTGAGACGTGCGCTGTGATGAGTGAGACGTGCGCTGTGATGAGTGAGAAGTTCACTGTGATGAGTGAGAGGTGCACTGTGATGAGTGAGAGGTGCGCTGTGATGAGATGTGCGCTGTGAGACGTGCGTTGTGATGATTGAGACGTGAGCTGTGATGAGTGAGACGTGCGCTGTGATGAGTGAGAGGTGCGCTGTGATGAGTGAGGCGTGCGCTGTGATGAGTGAGACGTGCGCTGTGATGAGTGAGACGTGCGCTGTGATGAGTGAGACGTGCGCTGTGATGAGTGAGACGTGCGCTGTGATGAGTGAGAGGTGCACTGTGATGAGTGAGGGGAGCACTGTGATGAGATGTGCGCTGTGAGACGTGCGCTGTGATGAGTGAGACGTGCGCTGTGATGAGTGAGACGTGCGCTGTGATAATTGAGACGTGCACTGTGAGGAGTGATACATGCGCTGTGATGAGTGAGACGTGTGCTGTGATGAGTGAGACGTGCTCTGTGATGAGTGAGACGTGCTCTGTGATGAGTGAGACGTGCGCTGTGATGAGTGAGAGGTGCGTTGTGATGAGTGAGACGTGCTCTGTGATGAGTGAGACGTGCTCTGTGATGAGTGAGACGTGCGCTGTGATGAGTGAGACGTGCGCTGTGATGAGTGAGAGGTGCGCTGTGATGAGTGAGACGTGCACTGTGAGGAGTGATACATGCGCTGTGATGAGTGAGAGGTGGGCTGTGATGAGTGAGCCGTGCGCTGTGATGAGTGAGCCGTGCGCTGTGATGAGTGAGACGTGCGCTGTGATGAGTGAGCCGTGCGCTGTGATGAGTGAGACGTGCGCTGTGATGAGTGAGACGTGCTCTGTGATGAGTGAGACGTGCTCTGTGATGAGTGAGACGTGCGCTGTGATGAGTGAGAGGTGCGTTGTGATGAGTGAGACGTGCTCTGTGATGAGTGAGACGTGCTCTGTGATGAGTGAGACGTGCGCTGTGATGAGTGAGACGTGCGCTGTGATGAGTGAGAGGTGCGCTGTGATGAGTGAGACGTGCACTGTGAGGAGTGATACATGCGCTGTGATGAGTGAGAGGTGGGCTGTGATGAGTGAGCCGTGCGCTGTGATGAGTGAGCCGTGCGCTGTGATGAGTGAGACGTGCGCTGTGATGAGTGAGCCGTGCGCTGTGATGAGTGAGACGTGCGCTGTGATGAGTGAGACGTGCGCTGTGATGAGTGAGACGTGCGCTGTGATGAGTGAGAGGTGCGCTGTGATGAGATGTGCGCTGTGAGACGTGCGCTGTGATGAGTGAGACGTGCGCTGTTATGAGTGAGACATGCGTTGTGATGAGTGAGACGTGCGCTGTGATGAGTGAGACGTGCTCTGTGATGAGTGAGACGTGTGCTGTGATGAGTGAGACGTGCGCTGTGATGAGTGAGAGGTGCACTGTGATGAGTGAGGGTGCACTGTGATGAGATGTGCGCTGTGAGACGTGCGCTGTGATGAGTGAGACGTGCGCTGTGATGAGTGAGACGTGCTCTGTGATGAGTGAGAGGTGCACTGTGATGAGTGAGACGTGCGCTGTGATGAGTGAGACGTGCGCTGTGATGAGTGAGACGTGCTCTGTGATGAGTGAGAGGTGCACTGTGATGAGTGAGACGTGCGCTGTGATGAGTGAGACGTGCGCTGTGATGAGTGAGAGGTGCGCTGTGATGAGATGTGCGCTGTGAGACGTGCGCTGTGATGAGTGAGACGTGCGCTGTTATGAGTGAGACGTGCGCTGTTATGAGTGAGACATGCGTTGTGATGAGTGAGACGTGCGCTGTGATGAGTGAGACGTGCTCTGTGATGAGTGAGACGTGTGCTGTGATGAGTGAGACGTGCGCTGTGATGAGTGAGACGTGCTCTGTGATGAGTGAGACGTGCGCTGTGATGAGTGAGAGGTGCACTGTGATGAGTGAGGGTGCACTGTGATGAGATGTGCGCTGTGAGACGTGCGCTGTGATGAGTGAGACGTGTGCTGTGATGAGTGAGACGTGCTCTGTGATGAGTGAGAGGTGCACTGTGATGAGTGAGACGTGCGCTGTGATGAGTGAGACGTGCGCTGTGATGAGTGAGAGGTGGGCTGTGATGAGTGAGACGTGTGCTGTGAGACGTGCGCTGTGATGAGTGAGACGTGCGCTGTGATGAGTGAGAGGTGCACTGTGATGAGATGTGCGCTGTGATGAGTGAGACGTGTGCTGTGAGACGTGTGCTGTGAGACGTGTGCTGTGAGACGTGTGCTGTGAGACGTGCGCTGTGAGACGTGTGCTGTGAGACGTGCGCTGTGAGACGTGCGCTGTGAGACGTGCGCTGTGAGACGTGCGCTGTGAGACGTGCGCTGTGATGCTGTGATGAAGGGGCTAGAAGGGGATTGTAAGGCCGGTCTTTGCACTGGTCATAGATTGTAAAGTGAAACCATCAGAGAGATGCTACTGGGCCAACCTGCTTGATGTCGGGCCGCACTGCTGAACATTCTAGCAAGACACAAGCAAGTTAAGGATCTAAGGGACATACACTGTATCATTCTTTTTGTGACATTATTAAGGCGAAAAAAGGTGTTTTTGCGCACAGCATATATTTTGTTGCAGCATTATGTTGTTTGCCTTATTTTTGAGCAGTTTACGCTGGCTGCACCTTTTTTTTCACTCAGAGGGGGCGTGGCTTATATTAATTACTCTTTTAACCAGACTTGTGCAGCACGTGAAAAAAATAGTGCCAATGAGACAACCCCCCTCAGTGCTCAGATAGGGTGTATGTATGTATGGAGTATCTATGGAGTATCTATGGAGTATCTATGGAGTATCTATGGAGTATCTATGGAGTATCTATGAGTATGTATGTATGTATGGAGTATCTATGGAGTATCTAAGAGTATCTATGGAGTATCTATGAGTATGTATGGAGTATCTATGGAGTATCTAAGAGTATCTATGGAGTATCTATGGAGTATCTATGAGTATGTATGTATGTATGGAGTATCTATGGAGTATCTAAGAGTATCTATGGAGTATCTATGAGTATGTATGGAGTATCTATGGAGTATCTAAGAGTATCTATGGAGTATCTATGGAGTATCTATGAGTATGTATGTATGTATGGAGTATCTATGGAGTATCTATTAGTATCTATGGAGTATCTAATAGTAATTATGGAGTATCTATAAAGTATCTATGAGTATGTATGGAGTATCTATGGAGTATCTATGAGTATGTATGGAGTATCTATGGAGTATCTATTAGTAATTATGGAGTATCTATGAATATCTATGGAGTATCTATGGAGTATCTATGAGTATGTATGGAGTATGTATGGAGTATCTATGAGTATGTATGGAGTATGTATGGAGTATCTATGAGTATCTATGAGTATGTATGGAGTATATATGGAGTATCTTCCAGTATCTATGGAGTATCTATGGAGTATCTAAGAGTATGTATGGAGTATCTCCTCCATAATCTAAATCATTAATTATTACAATCCATTAATTATTCACAAGGTCATACAATTAACCCGGATCCAGTGTTAGTGGGTCACCGGCCCTAAGTCGCGGGGATCCCTTCTGGCAGTGGCTCTATGTAGGAATACACTGTCTATCCGCCTGCCCTGACCTATTTGCCTTACGTTTCAAAGTTTTTACAAGGTTTTTCACAAGAATTTTACAACACGGCAGTGAAATATCCTCTACATAGAGGCAGTATAACGCAGCAATTAATCATGCAGAAAATGCCATTAGTAGAGATAGCAACCAACTATATGCATATAACAGAACACGCATGGGACTAAGAAATATAACTTAGCTAAGAATGCTGGAAATAATTATGCAGGAAAAACTGTTACCCAGGCTATCAACAATGGTTATGCATACGCAAGACTGTACCGGTAGCTTCTGCAGAGAAATTGGTGACTATATATGGCTACAAGGTGATACGCTTGGATTATAATATGCTAAAAGTGTATAAGTGCACAGGCTAGTAAACAAAGCTATAGATGTTGTGTATCAATGCAGTTATGATGAAAAAGAGATACAACAAGCTAAAAATATGCCAAATAATAGTATACATAACACACATAACAAGCTTTAAAAGCTAGGGAAAGCATATGTGCAGCGTACAACTCTAATATACAGTACGTTGGGGACGCTGCATGGGTGTGGGGCACGAGAGCCCGGCCTAATTGCCGAGGACGTTGAATAATGAATTGTAAAGTGAACACAACAGAGCGATCCCATTGTCCGAGCAAAGTCAGTGGTGTCCATGAGTCCAGCAGCTTCAGACCTTCCTCTGGGTTGGCGACAATACGTTTAACATCTCCAAGAGTCACTAGTAGTTGAGTCGAATTTATCTATTTATACGGAATAGCTTTATCTCTGAGGGACCTGGTAAAGCTGGAGAAGGATCTTCCACAGTTCAGCGTAGCTGGAGAGAGGTCTGAATAAATCTCAATACGCTCATAGTCACCAGTAAGTTTAATTTGCCTCCTGGCAGTCGAGAGGAGATTGTTCTTAACGGGAGCATAGTGAAGACGGACAATGACATCTCTTGGACAGTCACTAGGTAGATGTCTGGGTATAGGGACCCGGCGGGACCAGTCTATCACTAGATTGCGGTTTGGACAGGAGGGCAAAATGTGTTTAATGAGGCGTTGAGTATATGAGGATAAATCCGATGTGGGAATATTTTCAGGAACGTTGCGAATCTTTATATTATTCCGTCTGGAATAGTCTTCTAAGGCTGTAATCTTAGTGCGTAAATGAGCCGATTCCTCGTCTAATCTCCGACACGTCTGATAATAAATTGTGAGACGCAATAAGTTCACCCATTGTGGTTTCTACCAGAAGAACTCTATCTTCCATTGCCCTTAGAGATGAGGCAAAGGAGGAGACAATCCTGTCAACCCCGTCCAATAAAGAGTCTCGGAATGCAGGAAGCAGCGACTTGAGGAAGGGGGGAAAGATGGGTTATCAGAGGATTGAAGCCTGTCAATGTGATTATCAGCTTCCAATCTAATGGCATCTGTAGTAACGGCAGATAATGAGTGGTGAGAGAGTGCTGGTCTTTTTTGCGTCTTTTTTAAGGCCTTTGTGTGCCACGGGTCCCCGTTCAGAGGTCTGGTGGGACGTGTGCACCGTGGGTGACCTTGCTTGCATTACCGGGCACGCTAACTTGTTCAGCCGGAGGTGTATGCTGTGAAGAGGTTACCAGTGCAGGTCCGGCAAGCCCAGAGTGATGTCCGGAGGATGGAATCACCACATCTGTCACTGTTAAAAGTGCGGGTTGAGCGCTAGGAGAGGGGGTGTCCCCATTGTGAAGCGTTCTGTTCCTCTCTGCCAGGGCCGGCGCCATCGCGGTCGAGCTAACTGACGGGACATGGTGTCGGAGGTAGCGCAAAGTACTCACAAACAAGCTGTATCAAGGTTGGGAGAGTTAGAGTCATCTCGGAGGTCTAATTCGCCAGTAAAGGCTGTGTTGGACCGGAGCGCTGGGAGTGTGCGTCTGCTTCCTCCGGCTGTAGGTCTCCGCCCCCCCCTTATTTGCCTTACCGTTGTCTATGTCTGTGTTGTCTAACGTCTGTCTATGTTCTGTGTCTCACTTGCTCAGGGACTGTCACCCACTTACCCACTGCCAGTTAAGGCAGTTCATGGTAACTAGGCAGGAATGGTGGGCGCGGCACAGCCTTGGGTCCACTGTCTCAGCTGTGGGACTGCACGCCTAGCCTGTCCTCAGTCATGCAAATGGAGGATCACAGGGAGCAGAACTGATTTACCATCCTAAGAAATCCGCCTCTACAGCACTTTGGGTGATATACATTTTGTGATATTGTGTTTCTGTGAAACTACATGTTTGTGGATTTATTCTATTATTGAAAATTTACATTCAGTAAAAAAGAAGCTTATTGGAAAACGAAATGTGTCTAGCATGGTGGTCCAAAGAGTACATTTACACCTACGATATCAGAGTATTCTAATATCGAGACATTTATGACATTAGTCACTGAAGATCTGAAAAAGTTACCCTATCGTAATCCGTCACACTCTAGCAATCTTACAGAGGGTGAACAACAAGCATTATTACAACTACAGGGGAACTCTGAAATAGTTATCAAGCCCTCCGATAAGGGGGGCAATATTGTTCTAATGGATAAGGAAGAGTATATCAGGATGGTCATGACACTCTTGAGTGACAGGGAGACATATACTATACTACAGGATGACCCCACAACTCAATTTTTGGGTGTATTACGGTGTTTACTAAATGAGGCAAAATAAATGGGTATCATCTCAGCGGATGAATATAAGTTTATTTTTAACTCTAAGCCTACCATCGCTACCTTTTATGCACTTCCAAAAGTGCATAAGAGGGCTACACCGATTAGAGGAAGACCGATTGTCTCTGGCAAGGAGAACCTTACGCAGGGGGCCAGCATTTATGTTGATAAGGTTTTGGCCCCCTTTGTCCCCGCTCTACCATCCCACTTGAAGGATACTAAGGACACCGTATGTAAACTCACTGGTATCACTGTCACTAGTTACATGAAACTGGCTAGCTTGGACGTAGGGTCCTTCTACACAAATATTAGGCATGATTTGGGAATTTGCGCCGTTTCTCATTTCCTTAACACAAGAGGGACACATTATAATGCTCACAATAAATTCACCTTGGCACTACTTGAGTTTGTATTGATGCACAATTTTTTTCTGTTTCAGGGCACATTTTATCACCAAACAAAAGGTACAGCAATGGGGAGCACTTGTGCACCCACTTATGCAAATCCCCTAACAGGAGGGGACGCTATAAGATAGAGGGGGCCCTTTTGGGCTTATGGCCCTATGTGTGTTTTCAGTTTGAGGTTCGACTCAAACTCAAACCCCATTAAAGTCAATGGGAGATGTTCGGGTTAATTTTTAAGCCTAAACAGGTGAGGGGAAGTTGGAATTACCATCCAGAAGAGGAAACTGGATACATGATACAACTTAGTGAAGAAAATTTGGCTCTAAGAATCACAGAAAAAAATAAGAGGGTAAAATACTTCATTCCTTTCAATGAATAATGTATAGTAGTCGGTATGATGGCGGTCACCCAGCTTTCCTAGCATCATGTATAGTAGTCAGTATATGGAGGTAACTCAGCTTTCCTAGCATCTTGTATAATGGAGGTCACCCAGCTTTCCTAGCATCTTGTATAGCAGTCAGTTTAATGGAGGTCACCCAGCATTCCCGCATCTTGTATAGTATTCAGTATAATGGCAGTCACCCAGCTTTCCTAGCATCTTGTATAGTAGTCAGTATAATGGCGGTCACCCAGCTTTCCTTGCATCTTGTATAGTAGTCAGTATAATGGAGGTCACCCAGCTTTCCTAGTATCCTGTATAGTAGTCAGTATAATGAAGGTCACCCAGCTTTCCTAGCATCTTGTATAGTAGTCAGTATAATGGCGGTCACCCAGCTTTCCTTGCATCTTGTATAGTAGTCAGTATATTGGCGGTCACCCAGCTTTCGCGCATCTTATATAGTAGTCAGTATATGGAGGTCACCCAGCTTTACCAGCATCTTGTATAATAGTCAGTATAATGGAGGTCACCCAGCTTTCCTAGTATCCTGTATAGTAGTCAGTATAATGAAGGTCACCAAGCTTTCCCAGCATCTTATATAGTAGTCAGTATAATGGAGGTCACCCAGCTTTCCCGCATCTTGTATAGTAGTCAGTATAATGGCAGTCACCCAGCTTTCCCAGCATCATGTATAGTAGTCAGTATAATGGAGGTCACCCAGCTTTGCCAGCATCTTGTATAGTAGTCAGTATATGGAGGTCACCCAGCTTTCTCAGCATCTTGTATAGTAGTCAGTTTAATGGAGGTCACCCAGCTTTCCTAGTATCCTGTATAGTAGTCAGTATAATGAAGGTCACCCAGCTTTCCCAGCATCTTGTATAGTAGTCAGTATATGGAGGTCACCCAGCTTTCCCAGCATCTTGTATAGTAGTCAGTATATTGGCGGTCACCCAGCTTTCCTAGCATCTTGTATAGTAGTCAGTTTAATGGAGGTCACCCAGCTTTCCCGCATCTTCTATAGTAGTCAGTATAATGGCAGTCACCCAGCTTTCCCAGCATCTTGTATAGTAGTCAGTTTAATGGAGGTCACCCAGCTTTCCATCATCTTGTATAGTAGTCAGTATAATGGAGGTCACCCAGCATCTTGTATAGTAGTCAGTATAATGGCGGTCACCCAGCTTTCCTAGCATCATGTATAGTAGTCAGTATATGGAGGACAACCAGCTTTCCTAGCATCTTGTATAATGGAGGTCACCCAGCTTTCCTAGCATCTTGTATAGTAGTCAGTATATTGGCGGTCACCCAGCTTTCCTAGCATCTTGTATAGTAGTCAGTTTAATGGAGGTCACCCAGCTTTCCCGCATCTTCTATAGTAGTCAGTATAATGGCAGTCACCCAGCTTTCCCAGCATCTTGTATAGTAGTCAGTATAATGGAGGTCACACAGCTTTCCCAGCATCTTGTATAGTAGTCAGTATAATGAAGGTCACCGAGCTTTCCCAGCATCTTGTATAGTAGTCAGTATAATGGCGGTCACCCAGCTTTCCTAGCATCTTTATAGTAGTCAGTATAATGAAGGTCACCGAGCTCTCCCAGCATCTTGTATAGTGGTCAGTATAATGGTGGTCACCGAGCTTTACCAAACCTAAGTGTTGCTGTCTATGGAGAGGAGAATGCTATCTAAGTCTACACTTCTCCCTAAGTCCATGAGCTTTCTAAACACCCCACTCACTTACTTACTACCTAACTAACTAACTAACTAACTAACTAACTAACTAACTAAGCTAAATAGCAGCATGCAAGCAGACAGACAGACAGACAGAGAACAGTCTGTACAGCACAGTGAGTGAGCAGAAAATGGTGTCCAGAACACATCACAGTGATATATATATGAGATGGTCATGTGATTTTAGCAGCCAATGAGACCCCTACACCTCAGCAATGACGTTTCTGACACTTCTATGTGCTCTGCACTGATTGGCTGGCAAAACTTGAACACTAACTCGAACGAACAGTAAAAAGTTCGGTTTGGTTCGAGTTCAAGAAAATCGAGATGTGCGACTTGAACTTAACTTTTCTCGAACAGTTCGATCAACACTAGTTGCTACACCAGAATCACTTGTCCAAATGCCTGTTTGGGGTCCAGTAGGTCACTTTTCTAGGGTACTGTACATTATAACCTCTGAATCCTTTATGGATCCTATCAAAGTTTCTGCTATTGAGAGATGGGAGAGATCTTCCAATTTGAAGGTTTTACAACGGTTTCTTGGCTTTTCTAATTATTACCATGAATTTATCAAGGGCTTTTCTGTAAGAGGGTCCGATCTTGTCAACTGGAGAAGGCAGAAGAGGCATTTGGGCAATTAAAAATACATTTATCTGAAGCTCCTGTGCTCGTCCAACCTGATCACAAACGGCCTTTTGTGATAGAGGAGGATGCTTCAGAGATGAGGGTGGGGGTGGTCCTTTCCCAGGGACCCGATTACTGAGAAAAATTAAGACATTGGCAATAGGAAATTGCTTGCCTTAAAATAGTCTTTTGAGGAAAGGAGACACTTTGTCAAGGGTGCCAAGCATAAAACCATTGTTTTTACTGGCCATGCGCCTCTCACCTATACAGGCACCCTGGGCACTATTTTTCACTAGGTTTGACTTTGTTGCAACCTATCGGCCAGAATCCAAGAATATCTAAGCTAATGCCTTATCTCACAGTTTTGGTGCCAGCGATGCCCCCAAGAGTGACGCCGAAAATATCTTGGCCCTGGGAGTAGTTGTTGCCACCATACAACCTGATCTTGCTGCTTGGGTAGTAAATTCTCAGTCTCTTGCTCCTAGAAACACCCCAGAGGGTAAATCTACCCAACGATCTCCATCTTAGAGTTTTGGAAGAGACCAATAGTTCTGTATTGTCAGGACACCTGGTTATCACTGGCACAAAATACCTGCTCTCCCGAAGGTTTTGTGGACGCTTGCGAGGTCTGTGCCCGGTACAGGAGGCTGCCGAAGCGTGTCTTCCAGACCCTTCTATTACCCGAGATACTTTGGACCCACATATCTATGGACTCCATCACAGACCTTTCTGCTGCTAAGGGAAAGACCACTATTTGGGTGGTAGTCAATAGGTTCTCCAAAATGTGCCATGCCATTCCCCTTTGGAAACTCGAATTGCACTATTGTTGGTGTCTTTATTTATTAACCATATTTTACATCTGCATGGGATTCCAGAAAATGTGGTTTCCCTTACGTCCCATTGGCATCACAACATATGGGGTAAATTCGCCCCTGCAAGCCCCTGGGACGAAGGAATATTTAATGAAAAAATAACAATTACATTTTAATCCCCTCCTCCATGAGGTATAAATAGGCTCCACCTCCCCCTAGACCTCAGTCTTTTTTTACTTCGTTGCTGTTAGCCCTAGGGGACTTTGTCCCTCCTCCGTTTTTATGCTTTGTTAACCTGTTGCATTCAGGTTTTCTCTCCAGGTATTGATTGCTGGGATGCCGCTGGAGCCGGTGTCCAGGTAGTATCCTGATATTTGCTTCTGCAGGTCTTAGCTTTTAAGTTTTTCTTACCTAGTGCGTCTTGGAACGCACTCTGCGTGTCACCCGAGCCGCTGGTTTTTCTTCCAGTCGCGTTCGACTGTGGAACGCATCAGCGCTGCGTGCGTCTCAGCACTGCGGCATCAGCGTCATGTCACTTCCGGGGGCCGGCAGCGGCGCGCGCTCTCTGCATGACGGATTAGCTGTGTGTTCAAGGCAGAAGGTAAGATGTTGCTACCTCTAGGTCTGGCTGTCTTCCTCTGGAAGGATTTTCTGTGGCTCATTTGGATCTAATAGAAAACATCTGAGTGCAAAGTGCTGGGATCTCTCTTCTATATACTTAAAAGTAAGTGTTGCTGCCACCTAGTGTCTATCACTCTAGCCAGGCTAGTGGTTTATATGTACTGTAATACATTGATTATTTGCAGATGTCTGAAATGGAGACCAGTCGTGCTGCTGGTAAAAGACCTTCTAAGGAAGCGCTTCATGTGCCGAGTGTGAGACTCCTCTACCTGACGGCTATGGATACCGTAGGAGGATCATTTTTTCCAGATAAGATTCATCCTTTCTTTCATAAAAATATTTATGAATGCCTAAAAATATTTATAATGCTTAAGTGTTTCAGTACGCTGTCCTTCATGCAGACCTAAACCTATGAGGAGCCTGATGTTCAGGATGTAGTTGTATGGGTCAAGGACTATGTGCAAAAGACTTTAGCGGCTAATGAGAATCGCCGCCCGTGTCCTAAGTTAAAGACCAAATGGAGTATTTCTCTCTCTACTCCCAGCCTTTGAGTATATCACTTTATGGCTGTAGGATTATGGTCATTTTCAGTTTTACTGTGATTGATGAAGTTAACTCATCATCTTCTTCTAAACCTCTTCTACTTCTGAAGATGAGAGAATTATTCAGGGGGTATTTCACAGCTGATAGAATTCACAAGCTCTGCAAAGCTGTGCAAGCTGAAATACACCCTGAGGAAATAGAAGAGGATAGGATTGGTCCTCCTCAAAAAAGCCTAGGACTTTTTCTGTGGGTAAGACTTCATTGTCTATGTTACAGGCGGAAAAGGCTCCGGGTTTGAGCAAGAGGTTTAAGACCTTATATGTTCTCAAGGAAGAACAATGTAAGGACTGGAATGAGCCTGCAAAGGTGGACCCGGCCATAGCCAAACTGTCAAAATGTACTGTGCTGCCTGCGGAGGACGGATCCAATCTTAAGGATCTGATGGATAGAAGGGTGGAGGTAGCCCTCAAGAGATCATATACGGCAGCGGCAGCCCAAGGGGCAGTCTCCATTTCTTCTTTGAGGTTTCTAGAAGCCTAAGGAGATGGCTGACCAAGGTCCAGGAAAATTTGGAAGGTAGAGCTAGCAGGGACAAGGTCCTTTGCTCCTTAAAAAAGGTCATTATGGCCATTGACTTCCTCTGCGATGATGCATCTCAGGGAACCAGGTTAGCGTAAAAAAACGAGTACGCTCTCAACCGCTGCCGAAGGGCGCTATGGTTAAAACCCTGGGTTGGAGATGCTAACTCCAAAATTCAGCTCTGTAATATGGAGTTCCAGCCAGGTAGGCTGTTTGGCTCTGAGCTGGATAAATTAATGGAGGAATTGTCTGACAAGGAGGGGAAGTCCCTACCATTGTCCTATAAGAGCGGTGATTCCTTTCGCAGAGCAAAATCTCCTCAGCGAGGCAAAGGGAGATACCAGTACAGAGGTCGAGGAAGAAACTATTCCAGAAGAGGTTCTGGGAAGCAGCAGAATAAGGACACCAACAAGAAACCAGACTTCTGACGCAGAAGCTGTCCAGTGGGAACACGTCTGAGTTTGTTTCTCCCTGCCTGGGAAGAATTAAGAAAAGATCACTGGGTGTTAAATATTATTCAAAATGGTTATGTCCTTCATTTATCATCTCTTCCTCCTCCAAGATTTCTTCTGTCAAGAAATCTTAAGCCAGAAAGACACTTAGTCCTAGAGACAGAAATTCTTTACCTCCTTTCCATTGAGGCTCTAGAGGATGTTCCTCTATCTGAGATCGGTCAGGGAGTTTACTCCCCAGTGTTACTATTGCTGAAGCCATCCGGAAATTGGAGGCTTATTATAGATTTGCGATATCTCAACAGGTGCATCGTAAAGAAGACGTTCCACATGGAGAACATAAGATCGGTAAAATCTATCCTCCAGGAGGGAGATTTTATGGTCACCATAGATTTACCGGATGCATATCTTCATGAACCGATTCTGAAGGCTCACAGGAGAGCCTTCGCCATCCAAATCCAGGGGAAGGTAAGACACTTACAATTCAAAGTCCTTCCATCCGGAATACCTCCGCACCCTTTGTTTTCACAAAGGTAGTGTCACCATGATGGTTCGCTTCCGTTTACAGGGGATAAAGTTATCCCTTACCTGGACGATTGGTTGATTATGACTCAGACTCAGGATCTTCTGAGAGTTCAGTTGAACTATGTCCAGGACATACTTCAACAATTAGGTTGGCTTATCAACATAGAGAAATCAGACTTAATTCCTAATTCCTCCTCGTCAGGTATCCATAAGAACATAAATGCGCTTTGTAGGGCTCCTTGCCTCAGCTGCGGACGCGGTGCCATGGGCGTTATGGCACATGAGATTTCTTCAGAGAGAAGCACTAACAGTATGGAACTGCGATGCATGTTCTATCGACTCAAACAAGACATTCTCTAATGTGGTGGAGACAAGTCAAACATGGAGTTTTATTTTCAGAACCACACTGGATAACCATCACGACAGATGCTTCAGGAACAGGTTGGGGAGCTCATCTGACAGTCATCACGACTGCAGGATCTTGGAGTCAACAGGAATCCGCTCTGCCCTCCAACGTGAGGGAGCTTAGAGCGATTTACCTAGCTCTTCTTCATTTTTCTCCTCCTATTTTACAGAGAGCAGTCAGAATCCGGATGAACGACATGACCTGTGTGGCGTACCTAAACAGGGAGGTACCAGATCCCCTTCTCTCCTCAGGGAAGTAGAGAAGATTTTTCTGTTGGGCAGAAACCAGAATAACCAGACTCTCTGCGATTCATATCAGGGGTGTCGACAATATATTGGCGGATTGACTGAGTCGAGGCCTGACATTACCGGGGGAATGGTCTCTCTCAAGGAGAGTGTTCATTCAGTTAACCCAGAGGTGGGGGCTTCCTCAGAGAGACCTCATGGCATCAGCAAGCAATGCCAAACTGAGGAATTTCTGTTCCCTTTACAGGGCAGACAATCCCACGATAGTGGACTCAATGACAATACCATGGACATACCAGCTGGCGTATATCTTTCCTCCCATAGCCATGATTTCCAGAGTTTGACGAAGATCAGTCTAGATCAGTCGTCAGTAATAATAATAACTCCCTTCTGGCCGAAGGGGTCATGGTTCACCCTGCCCATGAATATGAGCAGAGGGGAATTTTGGAGATTACCTCTGCATCCGGATCTTATATTCCAGGGTCAACATCTGTGCAGGAATCTTTCCAGACTCAGCTTGACAGCTCGGAGACTGAGAGGACCGTATTGGACTCTAGTTTTTCTGAGAAGGTATAGTATACTCTTTCTCACGTAGTTGCACTACAAATAAATCTTATGCACGGATTTGGAAGATTTTCAAGATTGGTGTGCAAGCAGGAGTATTGATGGACTTAAACCTTCTACTCCACAGTCATTGGAGTTTTTACAGGAAGGCTTCTATAAAGGATTAAAACCTAGTTCCATCAAGGTGCAGATAGCAGCCCTCTCTGCACACCTAAACTCACGTTTCTTTCAGATCTTGGAGGTAAAGAATTTTGTCAGGGCTAGACTAGGCCTAACCTGGTAAAGCAGGTAGACCCATGGGACTTATCCTTTGTGTTGAGACGCCTGTGTCTTCCTCCCTTTAAGCCTTGGGAGGAAGTAGACTTCAAGTTAACATTGAAAGTTTCTCTTTTACTAGCCATTACCTCTGCTAAGAGAGTTGGAGAACTTCAAGCCCTTGGCTCCGCACCTCCATACGTGATTTTTTCCCAAGACAAAGTTATCCTTAGGTTCCTTCCAGGATTCCTGCCTATGGTGGCTTCATTTGCCAACATCAACCAGCCAATAGTATTGCCTGTATTTTCTCCTACTGGATCATCTAAAGAAGACTTGGATCTTTCTTTATTATCTGGACGTATCCAGAGCTATCAAGATCTATCTACATAGAGTAGGTGATTTTCGTAAAGACGAGAATTTCTTTATCCCTTTCGCAGGGAAGAACAAGGGGAGAAAGGCTTCAAAACCTTCAATATCCAGATGGATCTGTGACTCCATTGCCTTATGTTACTCTTCTGCTGATCTGGATCCACCAGAATTTACCAGGGCTCACTCTACTAGAGCTGTGGCCTCCACTTGGGCAGAGCGTGCCGCTGTGCCACTTGAGGACATATGCCAGGCAGCTACCTGGTCGTCTTTGACTACCTTTGTGAGATATTTCAGGCTGGATACTTCTTTCTTGTCAAGAACAACCTTTGCAAGATCTGTTCTTAATGCGGATGTAATAAATAACCCGCCCATTGGGGATAATGCTTGCTAATTCCCCATATGTTGTGATGCCAATGGGACGTAAGGGAAGCTAAAATTATTATGTTAATTTGTTTTCCCTAAGACCCATTGGCATCACAAGACTCCCTCCCTGTGTTTTATGTTTCTTTATAATTAGACTGAGGTCTAGGGGGAGGTGGAGCCTATTTATACCTCATGGAGGAGGGGATTAAAATGTAATTGTTATTTTTTCATTAAATATTCCTTCGTCCCAGGGGCTTGCAGGGGCGAATTTACCCCATATGTTGTGATGCCAATGGGTCTTAGGGAAAACAAATTAACATAATAATTTTAGCATCTGATAGAGGGGCGCTATTCATGCCCAGATATTGAAGAGACTTTTGTGCCAAACTGAATGTCTCTTTGTTATTTTCTTCAGCATTTTATCCACAGATGAATGGTCAAGCTGAAAGAGTTAATCAATCTTTAGAACAGTTTCTTAGACGTTTTGTGTCAGATGCCTGGGATAATTGGAAAGACTTTTTGCCGATAGCCGCATTTGCCTTAAGCAACAAAGAATATTCATCTATCCACATGTCTCCTTTTTTTTTTTTTTTTTTGCAATGATGGTTTTAATCGTAGGTATTGGTCTGCCCTCAGTCCGGAATCAGTCAATCCCTCTGCAGAGGCCATATATCAAAAACTGTGCACAGTTTGGGCCCAAGCTTTTCAGAGCTTGGTTAAAGCTCAAAAATCATCAAAAATTTTATTTGATAAAAGACACATATCTGGCCAAGAATATAAGGTTCTTTGACAAACTCTGGCTTTCTACAAGAAATATGCAACTAAGTGTGCCTTCAGGGAAATTTGCTCCAAGGTTCATGGGCCCTTATGTTATCTTTGAAGTGATAAATCCTGCGTCTTTTAGGTTACATTTACCTAGGTCCATAATGTCTTCATAATGTTTTTCATAAAAGTTTTCTTAAAGTCATTCCTGTCGTACCATCAACCCTGCCAGCCCCCTTGGTGATCCAAAGGGATCTTGAATATGAAGTTGAGAAAGTGCCGGATTCTCATAACGTTCTGAATTCTATTCAAAACTTGATCCACTGGAAAGGTTATGGCCCAAAGTAGTGTACCTGGGTCTAAGAGAAAGACATTCGTGCTTCCATCTACATAACCCTTCCAGACTGACTCCACCTACTGAGGGTTCACTAAGGGTAGCTGGAAAGCTTATGTAGATGGCTTATGTAGATGGCCTATGTAGATCTGGTTTGGACAGAGCCCCTGACCTAGTATAAGTGTACCTTAGTTCACCACTCTTGTACTGGCTATTGTATGTTTATACAGCTGAAGCTTCCTTTGAATCCCTTGTCTGCATTACATTTTTGACCCCTTGCTTTGATTTTTTGACTTCCCTTGTTACCCGTCTGCCCTATCCTATTTGCCTTGCCCTTGCGTTCGAGTTTGGTTTATGATTCTGTACTTCTGTTGCTCGGCTGTTATTACCTTGAACAGTTGATCCAGCTTTATTTATTTATTTATTTTTGTGTCACACTTGCTCAGGCTAGGGACTGTTGCCCAGTTACCCACTGCTGGTAAGGACAGTTTGTAGTATGTTGGCAAGGAAATAGTGTGTGTGTGTGTGGGGGGGGGGGATGTAGCCTAGGGTCCATTGTCTCTTTGTATGTTTGTTGTGACTGATCCTTACAGATACTAAAAATATTACAACGGACAGCACTGTTACTGATAATAATATAACATGACATTATCAACACAAAATAAAATACAAGTCTATATTTTTACATAAAGTATAACTCTATCACCTGAAATACTTATAGATCTGTCCATGAAAAGCCATCTTTATATCATTATTCTTTAGACTGTATATAATGGGGTTGATGAGAGGGGTAAATACAGTATATAGCAGGGACAGGATCTTACTGATGGTCGAGGATTCTCCTCTTGTTGGAACAACATAAACACTGAAAATAGTCCAGAAGAATATGGAGACCACAATGAGGTGGGAGCTACAGGTGGAGAAGGCTTTCTGTCTACCAGTACTGGATGGGATCCTTAAGGTGGTGACAATAATTCTGGTATATGAGAATATAATTGTTGTTATAGGGAATAAAGTTAATATAATCCCTAGCAAAGAAACTTCCAGCTGAACATTGTAAATATCAGAACAGGAAAGTTCTACTAGGGGAACAGTATCACAGAAGAAATGGTCAATGATGTTCGATCCACAAAAGTCTAACATTACTATTGTTATGAGGAGACACAAAATAATGGAAAAAGCCGCCAACCAAGAGATGATGGACAATATCACACAATATGTACTTGTCATGATGGAGGAGTAATGGAGCGGATTACAGATGGCCACATATCTGTCATAAGACATCACTGTGAGGAGAAGACACTCAGAAGCTTCTGAGGCCGAGAAGACATAAAACTGAGTCATACAACCAATAAAAGTAATGTTTCCTCTATTATATAGTAGTATATGAAGCATGTTGGGGACAATATCTGTAGATAATAAGATGTCACTGATGGAGAGCTGTGAGATGAAGAAGTACATTGGGGTGTGGAGGGTCTTGCTGGTGGACACCAGGGTGATGATCAGGAGATTCATGAACATTGTAAACCAGTAAATCACAATGAGCAGAGAGAACATTAGAATTCTTATATTCTGACTGACCTGAAATCCTAAGAGGATGAACTCTGTGACAGCCGTCATATTGGTCTTCTCTGGGGGTGTACTTACTATAGAGGAGGCCCATGTGGCTGCTATGGGGGTCCGGGAGGTAGAGGGTCCAGTCCAGGCTGATCTTGTCCTCATTGTAGTGGATGTGGAGAAGCTGCACAGGGATGGGGTCTTCACCAGAGCTAGAATGTCAGTAAGGGAGGAAAAAGTTTATCATGGAAATAATATGGAGGCAGCACGATCTGCTGGTTCGAGTAATGTACAAAAAGGAAAAAAAAAACTAACTTTATTTGTTATAGGTGTGGTCTCTGCCTTCCCGGAATGGATATTGTAGTTGTAATTCTTAATTGGTCTTTAATATTTAGTATAAGTATTTACATCTGTACTTGTAGACACCTTTTTTCTATGAGGCGAGACCTTTATTATATAACTCTCCTTTAAAAGACTTAAAAGTATTTTAAAAACTAGTCCATCCCCTAATAAAAACTCAAATTTTTATCCCTTTTCTAAAAAAAAAAAAAAAAAAAAAAAAGTTAACCAAATTAATTACTGCTGTCGCTGTATCTGAAATTGTCTGAAATAAGAAAGTATAATATTATGGATCCTGCACAGTAAGTGGAGTAAGGAAGAAGGAAATAAAGTGGCAGAATTGCAGATTTTTGGTAAAAAGTTGAATTTTTCTTGAAATTACCAATAAAAAGTACAGGTCACAATGTAAAGAAATGAGCCCTCGTAAAGCCTCATAGATGACTGTATGTCACTTTGTAGACGTGGAGGAGAAAACAGAAATGAAAAAATGTTGCCCTGGTCCTTAAGGTTTTTCTCTTTCTTAAAAGATTGACTAAAAATGCCAATTCCTCACCACTGCTATTCTGCAGCCGACTACTATAATTATAAGAACTCTCTTCCACTATTTATAAACATCCTAATTTTCTTCACATATGAAGGGAGACGTTTGTGTGACTGGATATTACACCACTTGTTCTATCCCAGTTCTTTGTCCTTTTCATTTCTAGGATTTATCAGTAGTTCATGTCATATTATCAATAATAATAGTACTTACATCCTCCTGGCGGCTCAGTGCTTCCCTCTCAGAATCTCCGTCCTGTTCAGCCTCCTGATCCCCATGAAACAGAAGAAGCTTCCAGTGTTCCGGGGCTGTTAGATGTAAGAACCTGCAGAGTATCAGACACATTAAGGTGCCCTATACTGCTATAGAGCCAGAAGAGGCCATATTTATATCCTGTACATACTGAGAAGCTTCATCCTAATCATCTCTGGGGAGATTTCTGGGCCCTTGTCTCCTGTGTAGATATTACCCATCTATTCCCAGCCTGGAAGCTCTATGGGACAATCTTCTCCATATGGTTGTTCAGCACTTAAGACTAGAGATGAGAAAACAAAAGTGGAGGTGGTCGCAATAGTCTGCTGTGCTGTGCGACAAAAAACAAACAAACTATATTGTCACATATCACGGCACAGTATATACACAGTATATATAGAAGCATCCTTGGCATATAACAGTGACACAGACAGCTAGTCAGTCACTCAGTCAGGCAGCTAGTTGTTTGGGTTCATTTCCTGATAGAAAACGGTTCAACACCTGACACCTTTGGCCTGTCGGCATAAAGAAAAGCAAAGATATAGAGTATATGGCTAGTATACAGCCTTATACCTCAGCCTTATACCTGTATATTAGCTGTATACAATTTTTAGCCATATAGCAGTCAACTATGGCCAGTTGGCATAAAGAAAATTTGAGATATAGTGTATACATACGGCTCATATACAGCCGTATACAGCTAGAATATATAGAGTATATAAAGAAAAACTGAGTATTATTGCACTCTACAGCCATCAGGGGAACACTCTCTAAGGTGTGGGACACTTTCATGACACCCCTTTGGGAAACTTCCATCACTTCAGGGCCTATTGGGAGCAGGAGGGAGACAGGAGAAGTGTTTAGTGACTACCTGGCCAACCGTAACCCTGTCCTGTCCGATGACTTTGCCCTACAATGAAAGGGTGTCCAAGCTGAACACGTGGCTGTAACTGTACCTCTACGCCTAGGAGGTGCTAGCCTGCCCTGCTGCCAGTGTTCTCTCTGAGAGGGTATTCAACCCAGCTGGGGTCATTATCACGGATAAGCTCAGCCGCCTGTCAACTGACGGAGCTGACAAGCTGACACTTATTAAAATGATCAGCCACTGGATTAACCCAGACTTTGTATCTGTAAGCGTGGAAAGCATGAAGAATGAGCCCTCGATGGGGGAGCTTTGCGTGGGGGCCTGCTACAGGGAAGAGCTGCTGTCCTGCTGGTTCTAGCCTGCCCTTTCCCTATAGACTGTCCTCTGCCTCTGGCCACCCCACTGCCTCTTCCTGCCCATTCCCTATAGACTGTCCCCTTTCTCTGGCCACCCCACTGCCTCTTCCTGCCCTTTCCCTATGGACTCTCCTCTGCCTCTGGCCACCCCACTGCCTCTTCCTGGCCATTCCCTATAGACTGTCCCCTTTCTCTGGCCACCCCACTGCCTCTTCCTGCCCTTTCACAATGGACTGTCCTCTATCTCTGGCCACCCCACTGCCTCTTCCTGCCCTTTCCCTATGGACTGTCCTCTGCCTCTGGCCACCCCACTGCCTCTTCCTGCCCTTTCCCTATGGACTGTCCTCTATCTCTGGCCACCCCACTGCCTCTTCCTGCCCTTTCCCTATGGACTGTCCTCTGTCTCTGGCCACCCCACTGCCTCTTCCTGCCCTTTCACAATGGACTGTCCTCTGTCTTTGGCCACCCCACTGCCTCTTCCTGCCCTTTCCCTATGGACTGTCCTCTGCCTCTGGCCACCCCACTGCCTCTTCCTGCCCTTTCCCTATGGACTGTCCTCTGCCTCTGGCCACCCCACTGCCTCTTCCTGCCCTTTCCCTATAGACTGTCCTCTGTCTCTGGCCACCCCACTGCCTCTTCCTGCCCATTCCCTATAGACTGTCCCCTTTCTCTGGCCACCCCACTGCCTCTTCCTGCCCTTTCCCTATGGACTCTCCTCTGCCTCTAGCCACCCCACTGCCTTTTCACTATAGACTGTCCTCTGTCTCTGGCCACCCCACTGCCTCTTCCTGCCCTTTCACAATGGACTGTCCTCTGTCTTTGGCCACCCCACCGCCTCTTCCTGCCCTTTCCCTATGGACTGTCCTCTGCCTCTGGCCACCCCACTGCCTCTTCCTGCCCTTTCCCTATGGACTGTCCTCTGCCTCTGGCCACCCCACTGCCTCTTCCTGCCCTTTCCCTATGGACTGTCCTCTGCCTCTGGCCACCCCACTGCCTCTTCCTGCCCTTTCCCTATGGACTGTCCTCTGCCTCTGGCCACCCCACTGCCTCTTCCTGCCCTTTCCCTATGGACTGTCCTCTGCCTCTGGCCACCCCACTGCCTCTTCCTGCCCTTTCACAATGGACTGTCCTCTGCCTCTGGTCACCCCACTGCCTCTTCCTGCCTTTTGTGGTGCTACACTTGCCTCCTGATGAAGTCACCGGAGGGTGACGATACGCGTGGAGCTTTCCTCCCAGGGTTGGCCATTCCATGACCGTTGGAGCTTTCCTAGGCATTATTTGGGTTTCTGTTTGTGGTGACAGGTTATTTTCCTACTTGAGATTGCACAGGCATCTCACTGTATTACAGGTTTTCCTTTGTATTTAATGGTGCATTCACACCTACAGGATCTGCAGCAGATTTCAGTTAAATAACTGAACACAGCATCAAATCTGCTGCAGATCCTGTAGGTGTGAACGCACCCTAACACATATCTTACGCTGTTGCATATGGAATTATCTGTGTTAACAATGTTGTTTACTCAGTTACTTTAACTGTTATATGGTAAGATTTATCACTGTGGCATTGTTATTTATGAGTTCTTTGCTTTTGGTGTATAGTATATGATTATTTCATTTATTTACTAACTGATTTATTTATACATGTACAGCTATCTTTTTCCTTGCCTAGATGTACATTAGCTCCGGTCATGGTTGCATTATTTTGTGCATATAGCCCCCTGTAGGGTTGAGACCCACTGTTGATTGTGGAGGTGGGTCAACCTTGAATTTTGCTATGTTCCTTATGGGAACTTTTTAGATGTTTTTAATCATGTGTCTGGTGTTTACTGTATTGTTTAATAAAATTGAGATTCTTTGATACCTGATATTTGTGGTGTGCACTCTAATGTTGCGTCTAGCCTTTTTTCTTTTTGGGTTTGTGCTGCATTTGCCTCAACATCCCCACAACTTTATCCACTAGACATGACACCGGGCCATGTCGGGTTACTCAGTTCATCTCAAGACAATTTTAAAGAGGACGTGTTTGACCACATTTTACACACACACACACACACACACACTAACAGTTAGCGGTGGGTGCTGTTTGATTTCCTCCTTGCCTACGCCATCTTTGGTTGTCATAGGCAACATGATTTAAAGGGGTGCATGAAAATGTTTCTTTTGCTTTAAATGTGTCTTTCTGTCCATGCCAATGGAGAGAAAAGAAGGTTTCCTGGTGTACTTTCCACTTTACATAGAGGTTATATTGCGTTTGGAGTGTATTGTTGAGAGGCTTTGATAGTGGCGTAATGATGCAACTTTGGCATATTAAATGCAACCAGGCATGCTTCCCCTGCTGTCCCAGTTGCATCCAGTGATTTTCTGAGGTGTCATGGTGGACTTGGAAACCTAAATTCAACCACTTGGACTTCACCAATAGTGATGATTGAACAGTAAAATGTTCAAATTCGAGTCGAACGCCAGGCCCCCACGTATTGGCAGAGCTGCCAGCAAAGATGGTCCACAGAACCTCCCCATTGGGTTGTGCAGAAGCAAAATACCTGGTATCAATAATGGATAAGATGGATTACGACATTACTAAGGGATCAGTGCAGAATCCAAATCTGCACAAAAAAGAAATCATGCAGAAAATAATACTTAGCTTGCATCGAAAATTTCATGTCAGAAGAAATCGGGGTCAGATCCAAAGAAAGTGGTCTGACCTAAAATACAAAAGCTTAGAGCGGCTGAGAGAGATCCGTTCGAAGATACGCCGGGGTGAGTAAGATGCTGGGAGCCTAATACTGGGGTGTGTAATATACTGGGGAGTGCCATAGAGAAAAAGATGCAGCAAGGTGGATGATGAAAAGGAATGCAAAAAATAAAGACAAACACTGCATACACAACTAACATTTTTATTAACAATAAAATAAGAATTTTTAAAGGGGTTGCCACTTTATAGTAAAATAGATCAGTGTATAGTAATAGTAAGTGTATTCGCTGTATATACTGACAGACACTCCCTGTGTACCTCATAGAGCAGGGGTGTCAAACTCAAATACACAGTGGGCCAACATAAAAAAATTGGACAAAGTCGCGGGCCAACCATGATATTTAATGAAGATTGCATGCAGCGTTTCTGGCACTGTCAGAGCAGCGTTCGGCATTCCTGGCACTGCCTATCCTAAAGTAGTTTACCGACATGAAAGGTACCCATTATATCCCTCAAGCAGTAGGTAATCGCATACCATGTAGTAGCCCCCCCCCAAATAGTGCCCCACATACTAGCCAGGCCTACTATCAGAGACCGACATAGTAGCCAGCCCTCCTGATAGTGTCCCATGTAGTAACCAGCCCCCAATAGTGTCTTGTATAGTAGCCAGCCCTCCCAATAGTGTCTTATATAGTAACCAGCCCTCCTAAGTGCCCAATATAGTAGCCAGCCCTCCTAATACTGTCTTATATAGTAGCCAGCCCTCCCCATAGTCTCTAATATAGCAGCCAGCCCTCCCAATAGTGTCTTATATAGTAACCAGCCCTTCCAATAGTATCTTATATAGTAGCCAGCCCTCCCAATAGTCTTATATAGTAGCCAGCCCTCCCCAATAGTCTCTTATATAGAAGCCAGCCCTCCCAATAGTATCTTATATAGTAGCCAGCCCTCCCAATAGTGTCTCATGTAGTAGCAAGCCCTCCCCAATTGTGTCTTATATAGCAGCCAGCCCTCTCAATTGTGTCTTATATAGTAGCCAGCCCTCCCCAATTGTGTATTATATAGAAGCCATTACCTAAAATAGTCTCATATATAGAAGCCAGCCCACCCCAATAGTTTTTTTTATAGTAGTCATCCCTCTCCAGTAGTCTTATATAGTAACCAGCCCTCCCCAACGATGTCTTATGTAGAAGCCAGTCCTCAAGAATAGTCTCTAAAATAGAAGCCAGCCCCTACTGTAATGGTTCATGACTGCCCCCTTAGCTTGGACAGAGGCTGCAGGAGGTGCCCGTCGGAGGATGCACGTGAACTTCACCACATTGCCAGCGTTGGGGCTCTACTGAGATACTTCTAGGCCATGGGCTAAAAAGTGCCTACGGCCTACAAGATTATAATATGGGTGGTCCAAGCAGCTCTACTGACCGACCATATTATAATCTGCTGCAACGTCAGGTGGGGCAAATTTAACACAGCAATAGAAAAGCATGGCGGGCCAAAAATAATTGCACCACGGGCAAGATATGGCACCTAAACAAGGATATTGATAAAATAGAACGGGTCCAAAGATGAACAACCAAAATGGTGGAGGGTGTCAGGCATAACACCTACCAGGAAAGACTTAAGGATGTCAATCTGTATAGTCTGGAGGAAAGAAGGGAAAGGGGGACATGATATGAAATCTTTATACATGTTAAAGTAGTAAATGAGGTTCAAGAGGGAAGTGATTTTAGGAAACAACTGAACTCGAGAACAAGAGGTTAGTTGGGGGAAAGATCAGAAGCAACATGAGAAAATATTACTTTACGGAAAGAGTAGTAGATGCTTTGAGGAAACTTTCAGCAGATGTAGTTGGTAAATCTACAATAGCCTGCCTTGTGTATACATATATCTATCCTAAGATAATAAAAAGGGAAATACTAACAGGGCCTACTAGATGGACCCAGTGGTCTTTTCTGTCAATCTTCTATGTTTGTATATTTCTATATAAAGCCTACAGGAAGAGCAAGTTACATCACATCCATGTGTTATTATCGGGTTAATTAAGGCCATGAAAGAGTTAAAAATTATAGTTTATCCTACTAATTATATAACTTCTTTGTACTTCAACAGAAATACCCACCGACTTTGAATTGGAGGCAGCATGCCGGCACATGTCCACCCGACTTTACACAGCGAGTCACCTGCTGAGAGGCCTGCAACTTGAGCTTGCAGAAATGCAGGCAATGCTGGGAAGGTGACTCCAAAGGCAGAGTTATTTTTTTTTTTTAACTTTTCTTAAAAATTCTTTTTTTTTGTTGTTTGTTAATAAAAATGTTATTTGTTTATGCATTGTTTGTCTTTATTTTTTCCATTCCTTTTTTAGCATCCACCTTGCTGCATGTTTTTCTCACATTCCCCAAATCATCCAAGCACATGTTAATAATTATTTAATCCTACAGTACCAGTTGGAGGGCTGTACTGTAGGTGTGGAGGAGTACCGTCTAATAATGCACAGGTCACGGTAGAGCTTATAAGGATAGAGCTGTAATAACTAAACAAATGCACGTACACAAACGAGATGTACATTTAAAAACTATAACAGAGGTCTACTATTTCGTATTTTCGTATACGCAGACAAGTGAGTGAGGAGGCAATGCCGTCCAGGACGCAGCACAGTGACTACTCTAAGCCATAAAATGAGAAGTACCGTAAATCACTATCATGAACCATGATGAAGTGTCTCGCTGCTCCAGACACATTCTCTCCCTTCCGTCCGATATCATACCCAGCAAGCTCCGGGGTGAACCGACTTTGTCTAAACTAATTATTTCCCAATAAACTTTAATGGGGGTTCGATATTTGATCAAATAGTCGAACTGTCAGTTAGAATCAAATTTCAGGCTTTCGAATATTTCACTACTCGCTCATCTCTAATCATCTGTCCAAGCTTCCTGTTGAGTACAGGCCTTTATTGGTAGACTTGTATAAAAATAGTGGGCACCGCTATAAATAAGGAGTGCTAAACCAATGCATATAAATAACACATAACTCCCCAAGAAGAAAAAAGCATATGCACAAAGAGGTAGCACATCACAAAAAATACTTTATTTATAACATTATAGAAATATCATAACAAAAAGACTATGCAGGAGTAAAGCAATAAGGGAGACAAACCCCAAACATTACCCTACATTAAAACCACTTAAAATGTCAACATAAGACCTGCCGGCGTACCAGCCAGATCTATAAAACCACACTGACCCCGGACCATATGAATAATATTGGGATATAACAAAACTGTCCAAGTAGAGTCCCTATAACAAGTCACATCACACACACTGTGGTTTAGGTATTGGACAGAGAAATAAAAACGATCACCATATGTAGTCCTACAATATAGAAAACGGGTCAGATAGGCAAGAGTCACCCCACGCGTTCCGCCGCCAAGCGGCTTCCTCAGGGATGTGGGTAATGGGGTAAGGGGCACACTTTATATACATGCACAACATGTGGAGATAATTCCCAACCTTAATGAAAGCATGTGCAGGAAAATCCGACGTTCAGCGATGACAATCGCCATCTTGGAATGCTGCGCATGCGCAGAACATACACCATGACGAACACATGAGGCAATATTGCATGGACTACAAGAACATGGCGACCACAAACTATGAGCAAGGTTCCGTGCCGGGAAGCAAGACATAATGCCATATGCAGAAAACTGTAACATCTAGTGATAACGGGCGCCATCTTGAAGGAGTAGCACCTGCGCAGTAGATACAGAAGGACTGTGGTATCCAACTATGGCGACCATAGCTGTATATAAAAGGCTCTGCGCTTCTATAGAATAATTGCGCCTGCGCATACATCATCATAGACTCTCACTAACGTAAAACATATAACAAATATATATTACAGATGAAAAGAAAATCCCCATAATAAGGCTGCAATAAAGTGATCACTAATTCCACTAAAAGAAAAAAATGAGAAAATATAACAAATAAAAAATTATAATATATAAATAAAATGTACAGTGCTGAACCATAAAATACCATAATTATTATAATTCAACAAATGCACAAAATAGCCAAATAATCCCCCACATATTGTCACATGTACACGTCACAGAATGTAACTAGTAATAATGTAGTGGGAAATGCTATAATAATAGCAACATCCACTGTACAACAGCAACAGAGTCATAGTCAATACAAACAACATAGGATAATATCCAATATAGTGAAGCACATTATAGGGCGGCCCTTGACATCCTGTCAAATAGTCCAAAATTGCAGAACCCAAAATATAATATGTATAGTCTGGAAAACTCAAACCATATAAATGGCATATAGATCGCAGAATCCAAAAAAAAGGGAGCAGTATATATAGCCTAAAAACTAAACCTTATAAATGGCGATGGATGGTATATCTAGACAGTAACCAATGACATACAAGGTTGTAGCGGATAAAGAAACTCAAAAATATGCAAAAATAATAATAATAAGTAAAAAGAACAATTGATGTATAATGTGGCTCCATATAGATGCCCGAAAAGTGGTGTAATAAAGATTGTTATGGGACCTATGTATTATATTGAACCATAAGATCAATATAGATGCCAAAATAGTAGTGAGAAAGAAATCATATGAGACTGTAATTAGTCTCCAAAGTGTGTGTGATAATAGTGATAACGTAATTCACCTACAGTGATGAAGAAGTAAATAACCCCCATAGATGATTCATAAACCTCCCTAATTCATGAGCCCACATGGAGGTGTGAATATGCGAACCAGAATAAAAAATTCTGAAAGCGCATATGTCTAAGGACAACCACCACCCCATGCAGCGTTTATATGTAGAAAAACAAGCCTGTGAATAAACCAGCCCCATAACCTATGTGAACTCTCCTGCACATGCATATGGGGCCTAGAGACAATAGGACCAAAAATACAAAGATATGTAATAAAACCATAAAATCAGTATAGATGTCAAAAAATGAAAAAAGAATCATATGAGACTCCCTTTTTTTTGGATTCTGCGATCTATATGCCATTTATATGGTTTGAGTTTTCCAGACTATACATATTATATTTTGGGCTCTGCAATTTTGGACTATTTGACAGGATGTCAAGGGCCGCCCTATAATGTGCTTCACTATATTGGATATTATCCTATGTTGTTTGTATTGACTATGACTCTGTTGCTGTTGTACAGTGGATGTTGCTATTATTATAGCATTTCCCACTACATTATTACTAGTTACATTCTGTGACGTGTACATGTGACAATATGTGGGGGATTATTTGGCTATTTTGTGCATTTGTTGAATTATAATAATTATGGTATTTTATGGTTCAGCACTGTACATTTTATTTATATATTATAATTTTTTATTTGTTATATTTTTTAACTTTTTCATTCTTTCATTTTTTTCTTTTAGTGGAATTAGTGATCACTTTATTGCAGCCTTATTATGAGGATTTTCTTTTCATCTGTAATATATATTTGTTATATGTTTTACGTTAGTGAGAGCCTATGATGATGTATGCGCAGGCGCAATTATTCTATAGAAGCGCAGAGCCTTTTATATAGAGCTATGGTCGCCATAGTTGGATACCACAGCCCTCTGTATTTACTGCGCAGGCGCAGCTTTTTGCGCACATTTCCATCTGTGTCTACTGCGCAGGCGCAGCCTTTTCAAGATGGCGCTTGCTATCTTCTACTGCGCGGGCGCAACTTCTCCAAGATGGCGTCCGCTATTGTTGGACACCACAGTCCTTCTGTATCTACTGCGCAGGCGCTACTCCTTCAAGATGGCGCCCGTTATCACTAGATGTTACAGTTTTCTGCATATGGCATTATGTCTTGCTTCCCGGCACGGAACCTTGCTCATAGTTTGTGGTCGCCATGTTCTTGTAGTCCATGCAATATTGCCTCATGTGTTCGTCATGGTGTATGTTCTGCGCATGCGCAGCATTCCAAGATGGCGATTGTCATCGCTGAACGTCGGATTTTCCTGCACATGCTTTCATTAAGGTTGGGAATTATCTCCACATGTTGTGCATGTATATAAAGTGTGCCCCTTACCCCATTACCCACATCCCTGAGGAAGCCGCTTGGCGGCGGAACGCGTGGGGTGACTCTTGCCTATCTGACCCGTTTTCTATATTGTAGGACTACATATGGTGATCGTTTTTATTTCTCTGTCCAATACCTAAACCACAGTGTGTGTGATGTGACTTGTTATAGGGACTCTACTTGGACAGTTTTGTTATATCCCAATATTATTCATATGGTCCGGGGTCAGTGTGGTTTTATAGATCTGGCTGGTACGCCGGCAGGTCTTATGTTGACATTTTAAGTGGTTTTAATGTAGGGTAATGTTTGGGGTTTGTCTCCCTTATTGCTTTACTCCTGCATAGTCTTTTTGTTATGATATTTCTATAATGTTATAAATAAAGTATTTTTTGTGATGTGCTACCTCTTTGTGCATATGCTTTTTTCTTCTTGGGGAGTTATTTATTGGTAGACTTGACACACACAAAGAAGTACACAAGAACGTAGAATAAGGGGACAGTCCACTATATGTACATAGGAACATAGATTTAGGGTACAGTGCGGTATATGTATATAGGAACATAGAATAAGGGAACAGTCCAGGATATGTATACAGGAATATAGAATAAGGGAACAGTCCAGGATATGTATACAGGAATATAGAATAAGGGAACAGTCCGGGATATGTACATAATACAAGGGGACAATCCACCTTGGAATGGGGTAGGAATCTCACTTAGAAACCTTGTTTAGTCTGTGAAAATCGTTACAGAAGCGCCAGGTCCTATTTGGCTGAAGGATCAATGCAATAGGGTTAGACCAACTGCTTTTGGACTCTTCAATAACTCCTAGGGATAACATGTGCTTTACCTAGACCGTTTGTCTCCGGGCCTCTGCAATTCAGTAATTCAGTAATTGCCTCATGCTGAACAACATCTGTAGTGCCTGGAAGGTCGGTAAAAATATCCCTATTATGCTATAGTAACTCCCAGGCTTCTTGTTTTGTGGGGTTTAGACAGGGCATCACCAATGGTAACCTTCCCAATATCTGAGTGGGAGTCAACTTGGGATGTCACGGGCATTAATAAGGACTCCCTATCATGCCAAGGTTTAAATAAGTTTAGGTGGTATTGCTCAGTAGGTGTTCTTTTCCCTGGCTAATGGATTTTATAATTTACCTCTCCATCCTTCTCCATCACTTCATAATGGTGACTTTTGGAGAAGTGCATGCACTGGTTTACCTGGTTTACCTCAGGGACGGGTGGTTTGGTTTATCTCCCTGAGGTCAATCAGCGTCCTTTTGAATGCACTTACTAGGCATTGCTCCCACTAGCCAGTATCCTACTCCACACTGATGAGGGGCAAATACCCCTAAACAGCTGTCTGTGAATGGATACCTTGCTTGGATGGTTTCCTTGACTGGAGACATTCCTTGGCTTGGTTGTTCCTTCCCGGAGGAAGTTCTGGCTAGCTCACTGACATCAAGACACGTGATGGTGTCTCTGAAGTGTTTTTTGCATATTTGATTTCCCAGGGGGCAATGTCCTAGAATACACTGATGTCGAGACACGTGATGGTGTCTCTGCGTTGGTTTGGTTTATCTCCCTGAGCTCAACCAGCGTCCTTTTGCATGCACTTACTAGGCATTGCTCCCACTAACCAGAATCCTACTCCACACTGATGAGGGGCAAATACCCCAAAACAGCTGTACATGGATGGATACCTTGCTTGGGTGGTTTTCTTGACTGGAGACATTGATTGGCTTGGTTGTTTCTTCCCAGAGAAAGATCTGGCTAGCTCACTGATGTCCTTTTTCCAAAATTATACAGACCTGGAAAAACTTCAGTTGTTACTCTGGCTATAAAGCTAATAGGAGCAAGTCAGAGTTGCCCCCGCCCCTTCCCCCCTTCCCCATTGCAGTTGAGTGACGTTGAACAGTTTCACTGTAGGTAAATCTACTATAACATATTTAGGTATAGAGATTGGTAGGACTCCACACCCTATTTATATCCTTAATTACCCCCCTTTGTTTGGTAAGATACAGGTCTTTATAGATGGTACTCTCCGCTTTCACTTCTGGGCAGGTGCTACTTAGTCAAGATGTCTGGCCTCTTTAGACTCCTATATCCCTTACAGACCATACCCATACTTCTTAAGCATGCGGATGTCGTGGCCCTACAATATACTTTTATTTGGGCTGGCATGAAACCGAGAATTGATCTTTCTAAAGTTATGTTATCTAGGGGGAATGGTGGCATGAATCCGAAGGGGGGGGCCTGGTTATAATTTAGCACTTCTCTTTAGACACATGCTAGATTGGCAACATAACACATCCACCCACTCAAACACCCCCTTGGAGAGACAACTAATTTTGCCTTGGAATCCCATGGCCATTGTTCATGGTCCCCTCTCTGCGTCCCCCCCCCCAGCTGTTAAACACTCTTCTAATATGGGATACTAAACTAGCCTGGAAGCTAATCTCTCAGTGATATAACAGAACATTCCAGTATTCTAAACATTTTCCTCTGTGGAACGTACCTTATTTTCCACCAGGTAATACTAGTAGGTTGCTGTCTCTCTGGTGAAATGGACGGGTTAAGGTTTTGGGGGACTTGCTTCACCCCACTGAATGTCGTTGTCCCACCCTGCCTGAACAAGCGGAATCTTTCCATGTCCCTTCTACTGATTTTCTTTCTTAACAACAAATCAGATGGTACTTTACCTCTATATGGAATGACATTGCGTCAGAGGCCCCACCTAACGACTTTGACACTCTGTTGTTTAAACTCTCGGGTAACTCTTACTCTATCTTGTATAGAAAGCTACATCTACGGTTTACACCATCCCCTAGTGTGCCCCCAGGTAAATACTGGGGAAACTGCCTCCCGAAAACAGATCATTAATGAAAAGGGGAGGGAAACACAGATCCAACTGATCCATAATGCAATATATGGATTCACGTTTCCACCTTCTGCCCTGCTTCCAGAAAGAAAAGCAGCTTGCCCAAAATGTGACGCTTCTAAGACTAACTTCTTCCCCGGTATCTGGAACTGCTCTTCCTTGGAGGTCTACTGGAGGAAGGTGTCCAACCTCATCACAAGAGTCACCACACTCTCCTCTCAACTGACTCCAGTGGAAGCTTTATTTCATGTAGGCTTGAGTTCTTTATTGAAAGTATTTATAAGTGGTAAATCAGCCATGAGCAGCATAACATCTTATAACCAGAGAGAGGTCCAAGCATAAACTATTACAATATATGATGCTCAAACACTATATTTTATATATTTTAACTTTTATGCTGAAAATTACTTGAGCAGAGTTACTGGGGGAGACTTATGAAAGGGTGTAAATATACACCTGGTGTAATCCGCCCACAGCAACCAATCACAGCTCCTCTTATATTTTACCAGAGCTGAGAGCTGAGCTGTGATTGGTTGCTGTGGGCATTTTACACCAGGTGTATATTTACACCCTTTCATAAATCTCCCCCACTGAGTTGAGTGACCACAAGTTATATTGTAAAATAGCAAATATATTAACAGGTAACAAATTAACATTATCGGAACCTAGTTGTAGGGTAAGTATGTAAGTATGAAATGAATGTGTTTTGTCACCCTCTGGTTATTCAGTCCATAAAAAGGTGATGTATGAGAAGAGATGAGAAGTGAGGATGAAGCTGAACTTAAATTGTCATGGGGTAGTCAGAAACCTCTTATATAAAGTGTTCCATGGCTCCCATAGAGACACATACTTATCATGTACCCTAGTTCCCAGCTGCTTAGTTCTTCTAGCTGCGCTATTCGTTGTTTCTTTTCTATCCATTCTTGCAGGGCTGATGGGGAGTCTGATCTCCAGTGTAAGGACATGGAACGGTCGGTCTCAGAAAAGATCATCCCGGCCGGTACTGCAGTACCGGCCGGATGATGTTTAGCGCCACAGAGTTTTGATGCGGGTGGTAAGGAGGTAAGGAAGGTGGTAAGGGTGGTAAGGAGTTTGGCTTCTGTCAGACGAAGAGTAGGTAAGTGGTGTTTGAGTAAATGTGGGGGTGGGTAGCCATAAAAGAATAAGTGCCTGTTGAAGTGGGACCGTACAGCCACACATTCTTAGGATGTGTTGGGTAATCTCCCTCCAGTAGTTTTGTATCTTAGGGCATTCAAGCCAAATGTGGGAGAGTTTTCCTGAATGCGTGTTACCAGCATTTGTCATGCTTTAAAATGTTTGTTTCCTTTAGCAAATATGGGGTTTTGTACCAAAGTACCATTGATTTGTAAGAATTCTTTTGAATTTTCACGCATTTGGAAAAACCATGGCCGTGTTTAAAAAATTCATGAAACTGCAGAAGGAGTGAAAAATCTATTTAGTTCTTTTTCCTATGCTGTAATATATGCCTGGCTTTGGCTTTGCTAACTAACAAGCCCTTATATGCCCTAAATAAAAGGCCCTTAGGGAAGTGCTCCATATTTAATTGGCATTCAAGCCAGGAGGTTTCTCTATAGATTGGGTATTTTTCAAGAAATTTGTAACAGTCTCTTAAAAATGCTCTGTTTGTACCCCTAATGGTACATGCCCTAGTAGGACATCCAGGGCCGGTATGTCTTTAGTCACCCATGTGTGTTGATTGGAATATGTAATAACTCAGTGCACAGTAAGGCTAGTGATACAGGAGCATTATTCAAAAAGGCTGAGATTAACCCTACTGGCATATGTGGCGAATGGTTTTTGCTTACATCTCATAGAAGGTCTTCTAGGGTGTTCCGACCCACTTGGCAGTGTAAGACAGACAGACAACCTATGAGGTTAACTGCCTGGGGGAGCATGACTCCCCTCTGGGCAGTGGCAGCAGGAGAAGGCGGTATGACACAGCCTCCTCCCGCTGCCCGATCGTCGTTAGGGACGTTGGGGGGGGGGTTAGGGAGGGACAGCATGGAAAACGTCATGTTGCAGGAACTGCCTGCATTACCTGACATTTCCCAAATGTCATTTTGCGGCAAGGGGTTAAAGAATCCCAGATTTTACAGTACCTTTTTGTGAAGTTTAAAAGCTGGATATTAGGAAGTCACATACATTATCTGTACATTATTGATCATGCTGCTCACAATCTAATTGAATTAATATTCATTAATCTTAAAAACAATACTGAAAGAATTAAAAAGTGTAGCATGGTTGTCTATAATGATATAACAACATGGCATTGTCAGAGAACAGAATACTAGACAAGTATAACGCTAGTACCTGAGACGTCTATAAATCTTTTTACGTAAAGACTTTTTAATATCATTATTCTTTAGACTGTATATAATGGGGTTGATAAGAGGGGTAAATACAGTATACAGCAGGGAGAGGATCTTACTCATGGTCGAGGATTTTCCTCTTGTTGGAACAACATAAACACTGAATATAGTCCCGTAAAATATGGAGACCACAATGAGGTGGGAGCTACAGGTGGAGAAGGCTTTCTGTCTACCAGTACTGGATGGGATCCTTAAAGTGGTGACAATAATTCTGGTATATGAGAAAATAATTATTACTATGGGAACCAAAGTTAACAGAATGCCAAGAAAAGAAACTTCCAGCTGAACATTGTAGGAATCAGAACAAGAAAGTTCTAGTAGAGGAAGAGTATCACAGAAGAAATGGTCAATGATGTTCGGTCCACAAAAGTCTAACATTACTATTGTTATGAGGAGACACAAAATAATGGAAAAAGCCGCCAACCAAGAGATGACGGACAATATCATACTGTATGTACTTGTCATGATTGAGGAGTAATGGAGGGGATTACTGATGGCCACATATCTGTCATAGGACATCACTGTGAGGAGAAGACATTCAGAAGCTTCTGAGGCAACAAATAAATAAAACTGAGTCATACAACCAATAAAAGTAATGGCTCCTCTATTATATAATAGAATATGAAGCATGTTGGGGACAATATCTGTGGTCAGCAGGAGGTCACAAATGGAGAGTTGTGAGATAAAGAAGTACATTGGGGTGTGGAGGATCTTGCTGGTGGACACCAGGGTGATGATCAGGAGATTCATGAACATTGTAAACCAGTAAATCACAATGAGCAGAGAGAACATTAGAATTCTTATATTCTGACTGACCTGAAATCCTAAGAGGATAAACTCTGTGACAGCCGTCATATTGGTCTTCTCTGGGGGTGTACTTACTATAGAGGAGGCCCATGTGGCTGCTATGGGGGTTCTGGAGATAGAGGGTCCAGTCCAGGCTGATCTTGTCCTCATTGTAGTTGATGGGGAGAAGCTGCACAGGGATGAGGTCTTCACCAGAGCTAGAATGTCGGCAAGAGGGGAAAAAGTTTATCATGGAAGTAATATGGAAGAGGCTGGATCTGCCATCTACTATGCAAAAAGAAAAAAGACCCAACTTTTTATTGTGGTCTCCGTCCTCCAGAAATACATCTTGTGGTTGTAAATCTTAATTGGTCTTCTGTAGATACTTTTCTCCTATGAAACAATTCCTCCATAATGTGACTAAGAGACTTAAAAAGTATTAAAAAAAAAATAAAAGTAAAGTAAAGTTGGTAAAAATATATAAAACTCTGCCCCTAATAAAAATAAATATAAAAGAAAGACAGGAAAAAGAAAGAATCGATTTGGATTACCCCAAGGTCCTTGTTTCAGATGGGACCTCCAGATCCCACAGAGATTTCCAGACACTTCATGGAGAATAAAGGATATTTATTTCAGCAATGTGTTTTGTCTGATGAAGAGGATAAGATGATGAGAAATATATGAGAAATCTTACCATAACCGGTGAGACATTCCTGAAATAAGCCTAAACGTTAGTCAAAATGAACACAAACTTATTGATAACAGTTATTACAATTTTTTTGTTTTATTTTATCAATATTAATATTTTTGATGCTTACATTTTGTACAGATGAGGATGTGCCTGGTGGCGGCTCAGTGCTTCCCTCTCAGAATCTCCGTCCTGTTCAGCCTCCTGATCCCCATGAAACAGAAGAAGCTTCCAGTGTTCCGGGGCTGTTAGATGTAAGAACCTGCAGAGTATCAGACCCATGAAGGTGCCCTATACTGCTATAGAGCCAGAAGAGGCCATATTTATATCCTGTACATACTGAGAAGCTTCATCCTAATCATCTCTGGGGAGATTTCTGGGCCCTTGTCTCCTGTGTATAAATTACCCATCTATTCCCAGCCTGGAAGGTCTATGGGATAATCTTCTCCATAGAGCTGATCAGCACTTAGGATCAAAGATTTCACAGAAAGCTCTCTACAAAAAGTACGACTTTCTGTTTTTCAGTGTTTGTTGGGATCTTGGGTCAAGCTATCTATCACTCAGATATTGTGACAAATACCACAGCTAGAGATAAGATTCACAGCAAATAAGGCATTAAATTTGCTCTGTCGCGATTAGCCTGATTTGCTTCACCAATTCACTAAGCATGGCGGGTGGGATAGTGGTGGTATAATCCCTTGCGTCCATGAAATAAGGAGAAAGCTCCAGTCCGTAGCCCCCCCCCCCCTTTATAGTGCGCCATGCTGCTGCCGACAGCACTCAGGTGTCGAGGAGGTAGCAGCAGGGATAGAGAGCAGGAAGAAGAGATATGAAATAGGATAGTTTAGTGCAGTCCATATTGTGGGTAGTTGTAGGTGGGTGCTGTCAACAGTATACAAGTGTGTGGCTGCTGTCAAGCTAGTATCTAGTTAATCCATTCAGTTCTGCTGGTAAAGTAAACCCAGTGTTGCTGTTTAGTGGAATTCCTGCTGTATTTTATAAAAAAAAAATCAATACAGTCCCAATCAAAACCCTTCCCACCCCTGTCTAATAAGCTGTTCTACCTCTTCCCTTCCAAGTGAGCCCCCATTAGTTAACATATAACATAATCCCAGCAGTATGTCCAAGTATGCCAAGAAAACTGGGCTTTCTGTGGGTATTGCAAGTGTCAGCGGCCAAGGCGGCCCTAGTGGAACGCAGTGCAGTCGTGGTACTGGTTATCTCAGATGCAGCGGAGAAAGGTTTAGCTACCAGTGACACAAACTGGGCAGCCTGAGATCGTGGACTGGCTTCTTAAAAGTTCTAGCTCCACATCAGGCAGTACCCAAACTCGGACACAGCAGGCCATAACATAGTTTCTTCACGGCAGCGGGGAGGGCTCACACATGTTCCTTGCTTTGTTCATGTGCTGAACTCTTTCCCAGGACTATAAGGTTTCCAGAAAGAAATTATGCACGCTCTTCAGCCACTCGTAAATGGCAAGAAAAGCCCTCCACAAGAAACAACGTCAACACGGACTGCAGGAACATTGGCTGATCTGCGGTATGCCGACAGGGTGGGACTCATCCCTCCATATGTTGTATCGGCTCTACCAACAGAGATTGGCAGTTTCTGACTTCATCATAGAGGCCACACTAAATAACATCATTGCAGACGGAACTCGGGGCAGAGAGACTGCCTATGATGTCCATCTGAGCCCGGAGATGGACCAATTGGTTCTGGAGAAGAAGGAGGTATATGGCCAAGTGTTTCAAACACCACTGGCTAGTACTGTATCTGTGGCCTGGAAACACCTGAGGATATGGAGGAGTCTATTTGGGAAGAGGATAACCATAGCGCACCCTGGAATTACACCAAGGACATGGGTGAGGAAAGGTAATTGATTGAGTGCTTGCGTTTAGACACCCGCATAAAAGACGTGGGATGTGCGTGGGAGGGATGAGTTCTGGAAATTACTTTTTTTGCACCAACGGACAGGCCCGCAAACGTCAAACTGTACCATAAGCTACTGCAAAGTAGTTTGGTTGAGGCCTATCAGGAAAAAACCTATTCTGCATGATCAACAAGTCATAAGGACCTTGGCCAGTCTACAACAATGACAATAACAAGTGTGAGGGGAAGCAGTTGCCATGTTAGCCACTTGAGCCCGCAGACAATGATAAGCGACCTCCTGAAGCCACCAGAGGAAGAGACCGAGCCCCACACAGGCAGCAGCTAAAATTTTAAGTTAAATCCTACTTGGAATCCCCCTTGTCCCTGAATATTTCAGACCCGGTGCAATTCTGAGCAGAAAAGCTGGACATAAGTGATCTTACCCCTTACGCCAAAAATTTCTTAGTATAATCAAATAACCAATATCCATAGTCAATTTGGATATATTCAAAAAGATACAATGTTTAAATTTAGTGCCCATGCCCAAATATTGCTAACACAAGCATATATTATGCACACCAGGTTAACACCCCGCCAAAAGACAATATGTAAACCCATGCCCCAAAAACAGTATTATCCAGACACACACCCATGACTATGGTTCACACAGAGGACATTTCCTATCTTGTTAAGCATATAGTAGTATAGTATAGTAGTAGTATAGGTTTCAACCCTTGCAATTGTGCAAAGGAATCTTACAATTTCAGTCCCATTTTCCTGGGCCCGCATGGTAACTGGACAGTAACTCTTCATAGGATTTTTAAGATATCACAAGCGCACTTAGAGCTCGCACAATGGTTACTGATAAGGTAATTGTTGTGGGACGTTTTAATGGCTCCTATGTTCTCTTGAGTGGTTTAAAGCTATAGGAAGGGTTCCTGATGAGGTATATATCAGAGAGGCTAATGTACTCTAAATGTGATATAAGAAACGTCTATAGCTACTACCAGCAGTTACCTGTTGCTGAAAGGCCGGTTACTTTGCCTTGCTTAGAGTGCATTCATCTGGGAATAGTTGTTTTTCGGTTTCTGCTGCCTAAAACCCACAGTGGATGAGATGCTGTTTTATAGCGACCGTCAGTACTATGGGGCGGGCTATAAAACAAAGTTCAGTGCGGAACTACCCTGTTTAATACTGAAACTGCCTATTTCCCAAAGTCTACATAGTACTGACCGGCATAATGATTCGCTGTTGGTTTTACCCAGCAGCCTTGGAGCAACATATGAATGCTCCATTAGGGTGAGGTTTTTTGGAGTGACCAAAGCGAGGGTGGGGCGGTGACTCCCATACCCCATCAGGAGTTTTCCCCCTACCAGTTCATTTAAGCTGGGCACAGCTTAAACACCCCAAGAGATTAATGCATCGGTTGCTTCTTGCATTTTGTTAAAGTATTAAGCCGTTGTAGAGATGTATGCATGTCTTGGAAAAAGTCAGAGTCCCAGATTCAGCAAGGTTTTTCAACAGATAGGGGGACATTTATGAAATGTCCGTCCGAGGCGTACGCCAGGGAGAAGGTGCAGATTCGCCCTTTCTCCCTGGTGTACTCCTGAGGGACACAGGTTTAGATTTAGTACTGCTGCATTTACTAAAAGGCGTGCGCCTCTTAGTGAATCCTGCCTGGGAAAAAGGGTGGGGGCTAGTATAAGACCGACATAATTGTACGCCATGCTTCATAAATAAGTGTCTGTTTTAGAGCCTTCAAAGCCCCTAATGGGGCTGCCACTTTACAATGTATACGGCTGTCCAGGGAGTTCATGCCGCTGATCCACCGGCGTCCAATGATGCCCATGGAGAACATTTTATTTGATGCCGCAGTTCAGTGTCCACTGTTCTTCTGGGAGAAAACATCATTTAAAACCACAAATTTTGTCAATGTTCACTGCTGTGCTGGGTAAAAATTGAGTTTACGCAGATGATCCACAAGATCTACTGCTGTCCATGACTAAAATGGAATGATTGACAGGCTGATTGACATTTTAAAAATATTTACATTTTCCAACTTTTGATACTGTCACAAATACAATCGGCGGAGGAAGCCGGAGCCGGGATCAGGTAATGTATAGTCTCCGAAGACTGGGGGTTAACTGGGGGGGGGGGCTGCGGACAAACTCGCAGCAGGGATGTATATCAATGCTGCGAGTTTGTCTGCCATTGAGTACACAGGGCCACAGTACACAGCGAATTCGCAGCTAGAAACTCGCTACGGATCTGGCAAGTTGGTTTGTAGCCTTAAGGAGATTTGTTTGTATGCGATTTGTGAATAATCACAAACTTTGCAAAATGAATTTCTGAGTGATTTGCTCATCTCTAGCCACAGAGTTCCTGCAAGACGACCAGCTAGACTTCTGCACATAGTATCTTGCAGCACTCTTGGTCACCACACAGTCAGTCAGCCCCACAAGGGCCTAGGATAGACACATTGAAGATAGCCACCACAACAGCCTGGCTAGTATTCAACTGACCACTGGGTCTTCCTGGGAGCCGCAACCTTCATCCAAGCCTGTTGGGATCGCCACTACCACAACCCCTGAGTCATTCCTGAAGGCTGTTAATGATGATTACCTGTAAGTCGAACTGATACCAGACTGCAGCTCACACTGGGTCACTCAAAAAAATTTAATCAAAATTAAAATGGCGATTATACTGGTGCCACTTCTACTAATGGGATACAAAGGGTGCCACACAAGGGGAGGTGAAAGGGTACTTGAAGGAAAATTGGAAAGTGTTAAATGGTTAATTAGAAAGTTTATATATTTTATGCCGCTGTTCCACCAGGGTCCACTGCTGTCCATGGCGGAAATTGAATGAGTGGCCGATTGACATTTTTTAAAGTTGTCGTTTTCCAATTTTTCACACTGTAACAACAACATCATCTGAAAACCTGAGACACTAACAATAATATGTATAATTTTATTTATATAGGATGAACAAAGTTCTTTACAATTCTAGAGAGTACATAAATAGACACAATAGACATTACAGAGATATACATGTAGCCATCAAGCCGTACATGATGAATGAGGGCCCTGCTCACAAGAGCTTACAGACTATAAGGAGAGGATGGAGACAAAAGGTAGAGGGCCAGAAATGCTTCATTGTTACTATGGTCCAGCCATCTTTAGAAATAACGACTTCCATAACCCCCGTCAATCTCCGTATTGGACCCCTGGACAACCTCTTTAATGCTTGGTGTGTGGGTGTTTGTGTGTGTGTGGGGGGGGGGGTGATCAATCAAATTAGGGATATTAAGCCTGCTTGTGTTTTGAGGAAACGTTTATAAACCTGATCATGTAAAGACTTCTTTATATCATTATTCTTTAGACTGTATATAATAGGGTTGATGAGAGGGGTAAATACAGTATATAGCAGGGACAGGATCTTACTGATGGTTGAGGATTGTATTCTCTTTGGAACAACATAAACACCGAACATAGTCCAGTAGAATATGGAGACCACAATGAGGTGGGAGCTACAGGTGGAGAAGGCTTTCTGTCTACCAGTACTGGATGTGATCCTTAAGATGGTGACAATAATTCTGGTATATGAGAATATAATTATTATTATTGGGAATAAAGTTAATGGAATGCCTAATAAAGACATTTCCAGCTGAGTATCGTAAAGATCAGTACAGGAAAGTTCTAGTACAGGAAGAGTATCACAGAAGAAATGGTCAATGATGTTCGGTCCACAAAAGTTTAGCATCAGTATTGCAAATGTTAGAAATGACATAATGCAGAAAGCCGCCAACCAAGAGATGATGGACAATATAACACAATATGTACTTGTCATGATAGACGCATAACGGAGGGGATTACAGATGGCCACATATCTGTCATAGGACATCACAGCCAGGAGGAAACACTCAGATGCTTCTAAGGAACCAAAGACATAAAGTTGAATCATACAACCTACAAAAGTAATGGCTTCTCTATTATATAGTAGTATATGGAGCATGTTGGGGACAATATCTGTGGTCAGCAAGATGTCAGTGATGGAGAGATGTGAGATGAAGAAGTACATTGGGGTGTGGAGGATCTTGCTGGTGGACACCAGGGTGATGATCAGGAGATTCATGAACATTGTAAACCAGTAAATCACAATGAGCAGAGAGAACATTAGAATTCTTATATTCTGACTGACCTGAAACCCTAAGAGGATGAACTCTGTGACAGCCGTCATATTGGTCTTCTCCGGGGGTGTACGTACTATAGAGGAGGCCCATGTGGCTGCTATGGGGGTCTCAGAGATAAAGGGTCCAGTCCAGGTTGATCTTGTCCTCATTGTAGTTGATGGGGAGAAGCTGCACAGGGATGAGGTCTTCACCAGAGCTAGACGGTCAGCAAGGAAGAATAAATGTACCATGAGAATAAAATATAGGGAGTAAAAATAATAAATGGAAAGGGAAAAAACATCATGTTAACATGGCCTAAAACACGTAACACTTACACCTGGGATGTCCTACAGATGAGGATGGGTCTGGTGGCGGCTCAGTGCTTCCCTCTCAGAATCTCCGTCCTGTTCAGCCTCCTGATCCCCATGAAACAGAAGAAGCTTCCAGTGTTCCGGGGCTGTTAGATGTAAGAACCTGCAGAGTATCAGACCCATGAAGGTGCCCTATACTGCTATAGAGCCAGAAGAGGCCATATTTATATCCTGTACATACTGAGAAGCTTCATCCTAATCATCTCTGGGGAGATTTCTGGGCCCTTGTCTCCTGTGTAGATATTACCCATCTATTCCCAGCCTGGAAGCTCTATGGGATCATCTTCTCCATAGAGATGATCAGCACTTAGGACCAATCATGTCACTTTTCTCACAATTCTATATACAATGTACGAATTTCTGTTTATAACAAGTCGAGTAAGTTTTATTGACGTTAAATTTTCACATTCATATTTAGCCTTTTATGAAGCCCATCCGCCACATCACACAATGAGGGAAAAGTAAAGACTTAAATCAAGGCAGACGTCAGCAACTGGCAAACCTGGGAGAGTGCCAGGGCCTCATGCTCCTTGGGAAGCCCAGGTGCGGTCCCTTGCCCTTTAACTGTAAAATCTAACACTCTGAGTATGGAGCCATTTGCTCATCACCCCACCGGACACCCTTGTGGACATACCCAGCACTATGTCTGGGCTCACAAGAAGCCTCTGTGCTTTTACTCTGGAGTAACATCACTCTGCTTACAGAGTGGGGAGAAAGAGGGGGTGCCAGTAGACTGTTCAGTATTCTGGTAAGTATGGGTGTTTTTATTATTATCATTATTATTATTATTATTATTATTATTAGTAGTAGTAGTAGTAGTAGTTGTAGTAGTAGTAGTAGTAGTCGTAGTTACAGAGGGCAGATGTTTACATTGGGGGTGGGCGGTTGGGGGTAATAAATCTCAGGGGTGATTACCAACCACAAGGATACTTACTGAATTTACTGGTGGGGGAGAACTACAGTACCAGTGACTAGGGGACTACCAAGAATAAGGCACAGAAGGACATTATACTAAAGTGACAGCTAGGTCATTGTGAATTAAGTGGCCTAACAGGTTTAATAGACAAGATAATTATAAGCAGGGATAGTATCGGAAATCCTAAATCATTATTAAGCATGGAAAAAGGGCAAAACTTTGAGATACGTCGGTATATTTACCAGGATCGGGCAAAGGGATAATTAAGGCTTGAGAGTTTTCCTCGGGGAAAGACCTCATGGACATGGACACGACTAAAGAAGCACAGGAAGAACGGAGACAGAGTAGGGTAGAGAGTTTTCTAGTAAGTGTTAGAGAATCCGTCTGGTCCAGGGGCTTTTTCTGCTGGGAGAGCTTTAACAACAGAATAAAGCTCATCCAAGGTGACGTCTCGGTTCAGGTCATCAAGTTTCCTAGGAAGAGAGTCAGGAAGTGTTATTAGCTGTATCAGTCATTGGTGGAATAGAGGAGCCGGATTTCTAATTAAACAGACTACTATAGTAATCTGTAAAACTATATCCAATCTCCTCAGGAGCCACCACCGTCTTCTTAGTTGTAGGATGTGGATGGAATTCTTGTCTTTGTATTCTTCGCCTTCAATCTGTCTGCTAAGAATTTACCAGCTTTGTTACTTTAAGAATTATATGTGGCTTTAAGCTTATTAAATGATTACTCACACGAAAAAGTAATGCCCCAATCAATTGTAAGCGGAGTTCTCTTAGTTCTTTGCTTTGCATATCTGTTACATCATTTTGCTTGTTCACTGATTCCCAATGTTGAATCCGTACAAGCGAATCTGAAACGGTCTGATTATGTCAGCAACTTACCTGACCGCGGCCGCGTCTGTCCCGGCCGGAGCACAGCGCCGCCCTCCTCGATGAGGCCGGGAGAGTCAGTTAACCCTTCAGCGGAAGTCATATTTTCTAAACTGTGCACAGTTTGCCCCCAAGCTCATCAGAGCTTGGTTAAAGCCCAAGAACAATACAGAAAACATGCTAATAAAAGACGCATATCTGGCCATCAATATGCTGTAGGAGAAAAAGTCTGGTTGTCTACTAGAAACCTGAGGTTAAGGGTACAATCTGGTAAACTAGCACCTAAGTATGTTGGTCCATACAGCATTGTGGAAATGATTAACCCTGTTACCTTCAGACTAAAACTACCTGCATCACTTCGCATACATAACGTGTTCCATAAATCACTTCTGAAAAAGTATGTTCCTCCTGTTGCGCCGTCTCCTCCTCCTGCTCCACTGGTCATCCAGGGGGAGTTGGAGTATGAGGTGGAAAGAATTTTGAATTCTCGTTGGGTACAGGGGTCTTTGCAATATTTGGATCATTGGAAAGGGTTTGGTCCGGAAGAGCGTACGTGGGTTCCCAGCGGAGATATGCATGCCCCTCGTCTGGTTAAACAGTTCCATACATGCAATCCATCTAAGCCGGGTCCCTTGAGTAAGGGTCCGGAGGCCCCTCCTGAAGGGGGGGGGGGTAATGTCAGCAACTTACTGTAACGCCTGGAGTCGTTGATCCACTGAACTGTAACTAACGATGGTGGTAACCTCACCAGGGAGCGGAGTCTAAGGGGCCGCTGGGATGGACTTGCTGCGGCAGGCGACCCCCAGGTCGCTACCCCTGGCTTGGTTGCTAGTGACGGCAGGCGAGGCGTGGCAGGAGCAGTAGGCAGGAGATAGTGCAGGCAGAGGTCTGTAGGCGTAATCGCAGGTGGCGGACAGTACCCAGGAACAATAGGAAGGCAGCGGGCAGGGACTAGGGACAAGGACTGCGGACAGGAACAAGGACTGAGGTCAGGAACAACAGGGAGCTGGTCCAAACGCTATGGGAAGCATGTAGAGGCTCCAACACCTGTGGTGGGGCATGCTGGGATTAAATAGGGAGTGGTTGGTGCAACTACCAATTAAGGGCGGACTGGCCCTTTAAATCTGACCAGGACAGACGGAGACAGGAGCAGGGGGAGGTAAGGCGCCCCCCGGGGCCGAACTAGTAGCAGCGCCGGGTCCCTGCACATGGACCCCGGCAGCTGCATGAGGCAGAGGGAAGTTGCGTCGGTGGCCCGGAGCCCGTCTGTCCCGGCCGGAGCGCAGCGCCGCCCTCCTCGCCGAGGCCGGGTGACGTCACGGAGACCAGACGGCGTCCGCGTCAGTCAGATCTGCCCGGCCAAGCAGCTGAGTGCTCTTGCACTCAGGCTGAGTCACAGATCTTCCTCCCTCTCAGCCTGCAGTGCACCAGCTGCAGTGTATTGGATTCAGGACGCCGGACCAATCAGCCTTTGGTCCGGGCTCCTGATCGAGTATAAAGTTTTAGCAGTATCACCTTCCAGTACTGGTTATTAGGTTCTCTCCTGGTCCCAGCTCCCCCTTGTCTACTCCTGCGAACCCCTTCCTAATTCCTTCCTGCCTGACTTACTCATTATCCTGACCTCCGCCTGACCTTTTGACTATCCGTTGTCTCACTGATTTTGTACCGCGTTGCCCGTGTGATTTGACCAGGATTGTTACACTATTCTATTGTGTTTTGTCTGTCTGTATTCTTCTGTGTGTTCACATACGTAGTGAAGGGAACATCTTCGTGGTTGTCCGCGACCACCTAGGGTCGACAGAGACAAATAGGTAGGGTCAGTGGGAGGGATTCAGATCAAGGGCCCACTGTCTCTTGTCTGTTTGTACCCACCTGCCCTGACAGATTAGTCTGCTTTCTTAGAATGGCCTCACCCTTTATAACAGTACTTCTAATTAGGGATGGTCCGAACCTGCCGAGGTTCGGGTTCGTATGAACCCGAATGGTCGGCAGCAGACTCCCGCTGTCTGCCCGCTCCGTGGAGCGGGCGGATCCAGCGGGAGAAACGCCTGGAAAACTGGGATACAGCCTATGGCTATGGCTGTATCCCAGTTTTCCAGGCGGTCCTCCCGCTGGATCCGCCCTCTCCACGGAGCGGGCAGACAGCGGGAATCATTACCAAGGGTTCGGGTTCGTACAAACCCGAACCGAACTCGGCTCATACCATCCCTACTTCTAATGTACGCTTTGTGGGAATTCCACAATATGGCTGGGTCTGTGACCAAATCTTTGGTAAAGGCAAATAATTCTTGTACATCTGGGGTTATAGAAGAGGATGACACATAAGAAAGGGGTTAGAATGCAATATATAAGTTGATTGAGAATTGACAGTTTCATCTACTTTTGAAGTAATGGGAGCATGGTCTGATCAAGTGATTGTTTTCATCCTAGACTTTGCTGCGCATGGCTAAATTATCCTATAAACTATAAACATATGTGAATATGACCCTTTAGGATCTAAAAAGAAACAGTAATCTCATTCTGAGGCATGCTGAATATGCCAAATATCATAAGGGGGTTCAGACCATAACATGGGTGGAGGGGGTCTAAATATAGCAGAGGAAGTGGGCTGTCATATTCAAATCCCCCGCAATGAGGATTTTTCCAGCTGCTTTAGATTTAATCTTGCTAAATATTTTGCAGAGAAAAATTAACTGATGCTTATTTGATGCATAAAGTGCCGCTACAGTGTAGTATGCAGTTATTTATGCAGCATATTACTTTAAGATATCTACCATTGGGGTATTATTGTAAGATATACACCATTGGGAAATTACTTTAAGATATCTACCATTGGGATATTATTGTAAGATATACACCATTGGGATATTACTATAAGATTCTACCATTGGGATATTACTATAACATATCTACTATTGGGATATTACTATTAGATATCTACTATTGGGATATTACTATAACATATCTACTATTGGGATATTACTATTAGATATCTACCATTGGGATATTATTATAACATATCTACTATTGGGAGATTACTATAACATATCTACTATTGGGAGATTACTATAACATATCTACTATTGGGATATTACTATAATAAGATATCTACCATTGGGATATTACTATAACATATCTACTATTGGGATATTACTAGGGATGAGCGAACTTTTGAAAAGTTCAGTTCAATCCCCCGAACTTTCCTGAAGTTCGGGTTCTGACGAACCGAACCAAAAACGAACCTTGCAATAACGGCTGAATAATTGCAGCTACAATAGTGGGAGTGTGATAGGGTATAGTTTTGTGTAGTTGCAGTTGCTATTACAATGAAAAAAGTGGAAAAAATCAAAGTGCAAAAATAGTGAAAAAAAAAAAATAGCCGGCAAATCGGCAATAATGCTGAGCCGACTCCCCTAATGGTTAATATATTTAATTAATAGAACATATTTTCGTTGTAACAAAGTTACTTTCGTTGTTCAATACACAGCCTCCTCCTTGTTACACAGCCTCCTCCTGCTGCCACTGCCCGGAGGGGAGCCGCACTCCCCCCGGGCAGTTAACCCCATAGACGCCGCTGTCGGTGTGACCGCAGCGTATATGGGGAGATCTCCTTCTTCTCGACGATCGGGTGCTGGGAGGAGGCAGCTGCACATGCTGTAACACTGCTGTGCTCCTCCCAGGCACCCGCTCTCTGCCGGAGCCGACCCTGCGCCCCCTCCTCCCCGTGCTCCCCCTTCCTAGCCCGCTCTCTCCCTCTGCAGGCGCTCCCCCTCTCTCCCCGTGCTTCCTTTCCTGGCGCCCCCCCTCTCTCCCCGTGCTTCCTTTACCGGAGCCCCCCAACCTCCCCGTGCTTCCTTTCCTGGCGCCCCCTCCCCGTGCCTCCTTTCCCGGCGGCGCCCCCCCCCCCCCCCCCCCCGGAGCCACGCGAGTAATCGCTCGACTCCGGGAGGGTAACCATAGCAACCCAGACGCTTCCCAGTGCGTCTGGGCTGCTATGATTTCTAATGATCAGGCCCCTGCACTGAGGCTGGGACCTGATCATTTGAATGATCTGTCAGTGTGACACTGACAGATCATTCAATATATAATGCATTACAGCACTGATCATGTGCTGTAATGCATTATATATGTGAAAAAGTGAAAGTTAAAAAAAAAAACACTAAACACACTTACATACATAAATAAAGAAATAATTAATTACAATAAATAAATTAAATAAACACATAATAAGTACATAATAAATAAAATAAATAAATAAAAAAAATAATTGAAATAAATAAATAAATATAAATAAATATACACATTCCCCATCCTCCCTTTATAAATGATCCCCTATAAATAAAGTACACATATTTGGTATCGCCGCGTCCATAATGGCCCCCTCTATTAACCCATTACATTAATTATTCCACCCAATTAACGCCATTAAAATAAATAAAGATCTAACAAAAATGACAATTTTTTTGTTAATCCCTCCCCCTAAAAAATATAGAAAAAATGTCACATGTACCCAAAATGTGTACCACTAAAAGCATCATCTTATGCAGCCAAAAAAAAAGTCTTCACATAACTCCATTGGCGAAAAAATAAAAATATTGCTGCTCTTACAATATGCAAGACACAAACAGTTTTTATAGTATAAATGCCATAAAGTATAACAAAAGCTATATAATATGGATATCACTGTAACCGTACCGACATGACGAATAACGATAACATGTCATATGTGAGGTATAGTAAATGGTGTACAAAAAAATGATGAAAAACAGCTGCTAAATTGTGTTTTTTATTCGTACCATCTCATAAAAACATTTAATAAATAATGATCAGGGTGTCACATGTCCCTCAGAATGGTACCGATGGAAAGGTAAATTTATCTTACACAATATTTTGGCACCGCAAGTCCTCTGTGACATTGTATTATGGCTAAAAAAAAAAAACCTGAAATAAGAAAAGACCCTAAAAATACACAAGGCTTCTGTCATGTCTGCGGCCTGTGGTTGAGTCAGGTGATGCACTGCGGCCACATGTGGGGGATTTCTAGAAACATTGGAATATGGGGAATAAAAAGTGAGTTCCATTTCTCAGTTAGTATTTGCTGTGTTAGAGGGAAACAATAGATTAACCCCTTCCCCCAATATGACGTCCAGGGACGTCATGAAAAGCAGTGGCAGAACGCATCATGACGTCCCTGGACGTCATGCTTTCCCTGCATCCCCCCTCTGTCTCTATCTAAGATCGAGCAGCAAGAGGAGGCTGTGTGACACAGCCTCCTCCTGCTGCCACTGCCCGGAGGGGAGCCGCGCCCCCCCCCCCTCGGGCAGTTAACCCCATAATCGCCGCGGTCAATGCGACTGCAGCGTCTATGGGGAGATTCAATGTCCTCCCGCCAATCGGGCGGCGGGGGGAGGCTGCAGAATGTTGCCTCCCCCCACCGCCACTACATGTATGTCCCCCTCCCCTCGTTCTCCGATACTGGAGGATCGCCGCTATTACCGTTATAGCGGCGATCCGCCGGTAACGGGCATTACCATCGCCGTCGCCTTTCATCTCCCCCCACCGTGAATCTCCCTCGGTGGGGGGAGATGAAAAAGTATCAATCAGACCCCAGATCAGCCCCCCTAGTGGGCGATCACTAACCCGCTCCCCTCCCCGGGCGGCCATCACATCCAAGATGGCCGCCCCATCCCTGTGAACAGACTATCTCTGTTCACAGAGATGGAAATAAAATAATAATCAAAGCCCCATGCTCTCCGCCACCGGAGGTAGCGGAGAGCATGGGGCAGTGATCGGGGACCCCCCTGTGTGGTCCCGGAGCAGGTGATCGGCGGTATATACTATATACCGCTGATCGCATGTTCCCAGTGCAAAGAAGCACTTTTTATCCCCTGTCACCATAAATGATTGGTGACAGGAGATAAAAAGTGATACAGTGTCGCCCCCCACCCCCCCAGTCACCCCCGTCCCCCAGTCACCCCCCTTCCCTATATACATTACCTGATCCAGGGAGGTCCTTCCTCCTTGGCGTCCAGGCTGATTCTGAAGTGCGCATGCGCTCCAGAATCAGTTATCTCTGAAAATTTAAAGTTGCCCGTAACCACCCCAGATTGTCTGTAACCACCGCAGGTTGCCCATGACCACCCCAGGTTGCCCGTGACCACCCCACATTACCTGTAATCTAATTTTTTATTGTATTTTAGTAACTGCGCTATTCTAATAACTATTACTAGCTGCGGTTTTCCTCCAGCAAATTGGCGCTCCTTCCCTTCTGAGCCCCGCTGTGAGCCCATACAGTGGTTTATGCCCACATATGGGGTACCGTTTTACTCAGATGAAGCTGTGTTACAGATTTTGGTGTACGTTTTTTCTCCCATTCCTCGTGAAATTGAGAAATTTTAAACTAAACAAACATATTATTGGAAAAATTTGAGTTTTTCATTTTTACTGTCTTATTTTGAATACTTTCCTCTAATACCTGTGGGGTCAAACCACTCACTGCACCCCAAGATGAGTTCTTTGAGGGGTGCACCTTCCTAAATGGGGTGACTTTTGCTGGGGTTCTATTCTGCTGACAGTACAAGGGCGCTGCAAACGCACCTGGCGCTCAGAAACTTCTTCGGAAAAATCTACACTGAAAATTCTAATTTGCGCTCCTTCCCTTCTGAGCCCGGCTGTGTGCCCATACAGTGGTTTATGCCCACATATGGGGTACCATTCTACTCAGGGGAACCTGTGTTACAGATTTTGGCATGCAGCTTCTCCCCTGTTCCTAGTGAAATTGAGAAATTTCCAACTAAACGAACATATTATTGGAAAAATTGTAGTTTTTCAATTTTACTGTCTTATTTTGAATACTTTCCTCTAATGCATGTGGGGTCAAACCGCTCATCCTAACCAAAGATGAATTCTTTGAGGGGTGTACTTTCGAAAATGGGGTGACTTTTGGGGGTATTCTATTCTGCGGACATTACAGGGGCTCTGCAAACCCACCTGGCGCTCAGAAATTTCTTCAGCAAATCTGCATTAAAAAAGCTAATTGGCTCTCCTTACCTTCTGAGCCTGGCTGTGTGCCCATACAGTGGTTTACAGCCACATATGGGGTACCGTTGTATTCAGGAGAACCTGCATTACAGATTTTGGCATGCTTTTTTTCTCATGTTCCTTTTGAAAATGAGAAACTTTAATCTAAACGTATATATTATTTTAAAATTTAAAGCTTCGATTTTTTTACGGCCTAATTGTGAATACTTTCCTCCAGCCCCTGTAGGGTTAAAATGCTCATTATACCCCTAGATTAATTCTTTAAGGTGTCTAGTTTTCAAAATGGGGTCACTTATGGGGGTTTCCAGTATACTGGTCCCTAAAAAAAAATCATTTTTGGAAACTTTCACAAAATGTGATAATTTGCTAATAAATTTCTAAGCCCCATAACACCCTAAAAAAGTAAAATATGTTTCCGAAATTATACCAGAATAAAGAGGACATATTGGTAATGTGATTTAGTAACTAATTTATGTGCTATGACTTCCTTTTTTAGAAGCAGAGAATTTCAGAAGTTCATTAAATGCTAAATTTTTAAATTTTTCATGATATTTTGATGTTTTTCACAAAAAACACACAAAGTAGTGACCAAATTTTGCCACTAATATAAAGTGCCATATGTGACGAAAAAACAATCTCAGAATCGCTAGCATACGTTAAAGCATCACTGAGCTATAAGCGCATAAAGTGAGACAGGTCAGATTTTGAAAAATGAGCCTGGTCATTAAGGCCAAAACAGGCTGCGGAGGCAAGGGGTTAATTGCACAATGATGGAATCGTTTTAATTAAATTATTGAACAACGAAAGTGACTTTATTACAACGAAAATTTGTTCTATTAATTAAATATATTAACCACTAGAGGCATCGGCATTATTGCAGAGGATCGCTAACCCCGTAATGCCGATTGCTCTAATACCGTTTCCTGCTTTCCCAGATGCATTCCAGAGGTGTTTGCATCACTTTTTAAAGATGTCTTTGTCTTTGATTTTATTTGTTATTTTTATTTTAACCAGATTCGTCACAAAGTTTTTTCAAAGTTCGGTTTGGTGACGAACCGAACTTTTTGCAAAGTTCGTAACGAATCTGGTTCATTACGGTTCAGTTCGCTCATCCCTAGATATTACTATAAGATATCTACTATTGGGAGATTACTATAACATATCTACTATTGGGATATTACTATAACATATCTACTATTGGGATATTACTATAAGATTCTACCATTGGGATATTACTATAACATATCTACTATTGGGATATTACTATAACATATCTACTATTGGGATATTACTATAACATATCTACTATTGGGATATTACTATAAGATTCTACCATTTGGATATTACTATAACATATCTACTATTGGGATATTACTATAACATATCTACTATTGGGATATTACTATAAGATTCTACCATTGGGATATTACTATAACATATCTACTATTGGGATATTACTATAACATATCTACTATTGGGATATTACTATAAGATTCTACCATTGGGATATTACTATAACATATCTACTATTGGGATATTACTATAACATATCTACTATTGGGATATTACTATAACATATCTACTATTGGGATATTACTATAAGATTCTACCATTGGGATATTACTATAACATATCTACTATTGGGATATTACTATAACATATCTACTATTGGGATATTACTATAAGATTCTACTATTGGGATATTACTATAACATATCTACTATTGGGATATTACTATAACATATCTACTATTGGGATATTACTATAACATATCTACTATTGGGATATTACTATAAGATTCTACCATTGGGATATTACTATAACATATCTACTATTGGGATATTACTATAACATATCTACTATTGGGATATTACTATAACATATCTACTATTGGGATATTACTATAAGATTCTACCATTGGGATATTACTATAACATATCTACTATTGGGATATTACTATAACATATCTACTATTGGGATATTACTATAAGATTCTACTATTGGGATATTACTATAACATATCTACTATTGGGATATTACTATAACATATCTACTATTGGGATATTACTATAACATATCTACTATTGGGATATTACTATAAGATTCTACCATTGGGATATTACTATAACATATCTACTATTGGGATATTACTATAACATATCTACTATTGGGATATTACTATAACATATCTACTATTGGGATATTACTATAACATATCTACTATTGGGATATTACTATAACATATCTACTATTGGGATATTACTATAACATATCTACTATTGGGATATTACTATAACATATCTACTATTGGGATATTACTATAACATATCTACTATTGGGATATTACTATAAGATTCTACCATTGGGATATTACTATAACATATCTACTATTGGGACAGCAAGCAGACTGTAAGTGGACCAACTCCGTTGTCCTCAGGCCCCGGCCCTAAAGGGGAAACCTCTGTCAAGGCCTCTATCTCCCCAGGGCTGTGGCGGCCTCCAGGGTGTAATTCGCCACCCCTGCCACAATGGATGCTTGGGCATGGGCCTAAGATTATGCAGCTGATCGAGGATATTCAGCAAGCACTCGCTGCCCTGACGCCTACCACCGCTATGCCTAGTGCTGCTCCTGCAGCTTCCACTACAGCGGGCCCGTCCACTACAGCAACCAGCACTGCTGCTTCCACTGCTGTGGCTAAAGCCGCTTGTTCCACCACTACGGTCACCTACCATGTGGCGCCCATTATCTCCCCTGTCACCACGGTGACCCCTAGCATTGTGGTCACTACTGGCCCCAGCGATGCTCCTCCTCCAGGCCCTCCACGCTTCTATTATCCGTGGGAGAGGAAGAAGCAGAAGAAAGAGAAGGGGCCTAGTGAGGTTCCTCCTGCCTCTTCCCAATAAGTATTTAAACTGTTTTTTGTTTGACTGTTGATGTTCCAAGTTTTACTATGCAACGTTTAAGGTTTGTGCCTGCTCCTCCTGACCAAGTTTCCTGTACTAACCAGCCATGAGCTGATGGACACTTACAATTGAAAAACTGTACTCTAGTGCCTGTCCCAGAGCCTTTTACATGGACGATGGTTTCAATTGCCTAAAAGAGACTCTACCTCACAGAGACACTTAACCCATTCCTTCCTAAAGCACTTTTGTCTAATTATGTGTTATTAACAGGTTGTCATTGCACTTATGTCAGTATTGCACTTGTTTCTAGTATCATATTCCAGTAGTATCAAGGTTATTCGTGTATGTTCCTCCTCTGAGTACGCAGAGGGTCACGGAGGTAGCCTCAGAGTAGAGTGCCTCTTTTGAAAAGGAAACAGTATCTATCTATATTTTTGTGTCAGAGTCAGATAGCTCCTCCTCTGAGTAAGAGAAGTCAGTTTATATACCTCTCAGAGAAAGTATAGTTTTGCAGGAGTGTCTTTTCTTAACAAGTCTTGTATTTCTCATTACAGTATTATATCTACAGCTGGAAAGATTATTTGAGCCAGTTTTCTTCAGATGTCTTCAGAGTTATGTGAGCCAATCCTCCTCCAGACCTCGCAGTGTTTGTTGTCTTTTGTATTTCCTTTCCTTTTGTTTCCAGTGTCTGTTCACCTCTGTCTTGTCCCTATACACCGTAGTTGCTACACATAGTCATACTTAACATTCACACTGGTTCATACATATTGCACCTGGGATACCTTTTCGTGTGTTCGGCCTATTGAGTAATTGTGTTGCATGATTGACTGGTATGAAAAGGAGCTCCCCATGTATGTTTGCTTTTGTTATTTTATTCTTTCTCTTCCAGGTGTCCAAGACACTTCACACAGACACCCAAGGCAGTACACAGGTCTTCACAGTTCTCTTTTTCCAGTAGGGAAACACTTTTTATTGAAAACCTACTGTCTAACTGGCTGGAATATTGAGGGTCCCCCGCCAGCAGTTAAGTTGTCCTGGCTTCCATGTCAGACCAGAGTACGTTAGGCACCCCTAGGTGAAGTCCTGCCACCAGGGTTTTCTCTCTTCTTAGTTTCACTTTGTCACCTGTGCCTTGAGCGTGGGAAACACACACTTCAGCATTCACAATCATCATTCAGTCCTGTTGTCTAATTGTCCAGTCTATTCATGTTTGCTACCCCTCAAGATTCGCCGAGGTCGGCTTAAAACCTTGCTAGGGAGGTATGCAGTGTCCCAGAACACTCTGTCTGTTTCTCACTGTCAGTTCATTTTTGCTATTACAGCCATGCTTGTTCTGGAAACTATTTGCACTGCAACTGTGACTATATAGTCCCTATTACTCTCAGGTTCCTGTATATTGTACATGTGTTTAACTCTGTGCAGTGGTATGCAAAGGCTGAGGATCACGTGACCATGCCCTGTAACCATGGTTCCTATAATGGCCAGGAGTACCATGTGACTTCCCCTTGCTAGTGAGTTCCAGCCCCTGCTCCCAAGCAAGGAGGTCGTGTGTTTTGTGTCTCTCTTCACCTTCAGAAGAGAGGCTGGTGCTCTGCTGTAACCGAACCTGGCTGTCCGTCTGCTCAAGTGCCTGGAGTATCCTCTCATCTGGGTGTCATTCCTGTTATTCATCTCCTCATCAAGTCAAGATTCATACCGCAAGTACTCTAATCCACCCAGCATCTTCTTCTCTCACTACTAATCCCATCATCCGGCACGTTTCACCTTAGCCTATGCAGCACCACCTTAGCTCTGTCTATATAAGTCTGCTATATACCCGTTTGCATCCGGAAGAGACTGTTGCTACCAGTTACCTCAGTTACAATAAAAGTGTAACCACCGCTGTTACTGAACCCTGGCATTGGTGTCCATTTACTGGTGCCCTGGCTAGGTACAGCGAAGAATCGCATGCCCAGTAGCAAGTATACCACAGTATCTGCAGACCGGTCCCTCAGCTGTGCCATCCTCAGGCCCTGTACTGTGACAATCCTCTACCCTGCAGCTGCCCTGGTTCCTGCCCGCTCACAACACCTGTACTGTGAAGTGACCCTCACGGGTCAGGGCATCGCAACTGTGTTATCTGTGCTGTTACATAGCACTGCAGGTGACATCTACTACATTACCTGTACTAAGAGATATCACTGTGTTATCTGTGCTGTTACATAGGACTGCAGGTGACATCTACTACATTATCTGTACTCAGAGATATTACTGTGTTATCTGTGCTGTTACATAGGACTGCAGGTGACATCTACTACATTATCTGTACTCAGAGATATTACTGTGTTATCTGTGCTGTTACATAGGACTGCAGGTGACTACTACATTATCTGTACTCAGAGGGATATCACTGTGTTATCTGTGCTGTTACATAGGACTGCAGGCGAAATCTGCTACATTATCTGTACTCAGAGATACCCCTGTGTTATGTGGTGTTACATAGGACTGCAGGTGATTACTTCATTATCTGTACTCAGAGGGATATCACTGTTATCTGTGGTGTTACATAGGACTGCAGGTGACATCAGGTGACTTCTTCAGGTTGCAGAAGTTCAAACTTCATCGTGCCCTGCTGACAGTTTATTATGGGAGTTGTAGTTTTGCAGCATGTGGTTCTTCAGGTTGCAGCACTACAACCCCCATCGTTTCCAACTGGCAGTTTATGATGAGAGTTGTAGTTTTTCAGCTGGAGAGTCAATGATTGGAATAAAATGATTAGACAATGACACAGTACAGTCCATTAATGATAGGGGGCAGTAGTGCAGTACATGAGGTGGAGGCAGTGACAGGCATTAGAACATGGTGGCACATTAGAGTAATTGGATATAACGTTAGATAGGGCCCCAAGCTAACATTTTGCACCAGGGCCCATCAGCCTTTAGCTATGCCCCTGATCGGCAGATATGACATGTATGAGCAGGAGGCAGGATTGTAATACATGGTGGATCAACATTTATCAATATATCTCATGGGGCTGAATGATGGCTCCTCCGCTTTTAATTTTTGAGTTTCCAAAGTGGACAGCTTTCCAGAGCTTGTCCTCTATGTCCTGAAGGTGCTGGCCTGCCCCGCAGCAAGTGTGCACTCTGAAAGGGCATTTAGCACCGAAGGGGGTGTCATCACCGACATGCGGGTCTGCCTGTCCACCGCCAACATGGTTAAATAGACATTCCTAAAAATGAACAAGACGTGAATCCCAGACAACTTGCCAGTGCCTGATTAAGGAGCCTATGTACTAATCTGCAGTGTTGGCTATTACTGTCGCCTTGGCCTCTACCTTCCACCACCACCTATTCTTCCTCTTTCTTCTCCATCTGAACGTCCGTGCCCTCTTTCAATAATATTTATTCATTCATTCAGTTTGTTTAATTTTATTTTTTCATTTTATTTATCTTTTATTTATGTTATCATATTTTTTAAAATACTTTTCCAACCCCATTAATGCCAGGGCAATTGCCTTTTTCTTACCCACATTTTGGCTGCATTTGAAGCTTTCTATCCCCCTCAACCCCTATTTTACTGCAACTTTTTGTGGCCCAAAGTTGTGGTCCCCATTGTCTTCAATGGGATTTGTGTCCTTGTCCAAAGTTTGGGCCAGGTCAGCATTTTTTTTTTATTATTTCTTTTTATTCGAGTATGATCAAACTGAACAAACCTGAATATCCATTGGACAACTAATCACTAATCCTGAGTTAAATCAGAGCTGTTCATACACTTTTTATTCCATTGTTTCTTGTGTTGTAATGTCCAATGATCAGCAATTCTTTTACTGCATGTCTTTTTCATTTATGCCTTTGATCTTTTCTCTCTCTCTCTCTCCCTCTCTCTCTCTTTTGAACAGCAGAGAAGAGAACACAAATCTTTCTATACTTAAGTTCAGTACCTGAAACACTTATAGATCTGTCCATGGAAAGCCTTCTTAATATCCTTATTCTTTAGACTGTATATAATGGGGTTGATGAGAGGGGTAAATACAGTATATAGCAGGGAGAGGATCTTACTGATGGTCGAGGATTCTCCTCTTGTTGGAAAAACATAAACACCGAACAGAGTCCAATAGAATATGGAGACCACGATGAGGTGGGAGCTACAGGTGGAGAAGGCTTTCTGTCTACCAGTTCTGGATGGGATCCTTAAGGTGGTGACAATAATTTTGGCATATGAGCAGATGATTATTATTATGGGGATTAAAATCGATGGAATACTTAATAAAGAAGCTTCCATGTGAACATTGTAGAGATCAGAACAGGAAAGTTCTAGAAGAGGAACTGAATCACAGAAGAAATGGTCAATGAAGTTCGGTCCACAAAAGTTTAGCATCACTATTGGTATGATGAGACACAACATACTGGAAAAAGCCGCCAACCAAGAGATGACGGACAATATCACACAATATGCACTTGTCATGATGGAAGAGTACCGGAGGGGATTACAGATGGCCACATATCTGTCATAGGACATTACAGCCAGGAGAAGACATTCAGATACTTCCAAGGCACAGAAGAAATAAAGTTGAGTCATACAGCCAATAAAAGTAATGGTTTCTTTATAATACTTAAGAATGTGGAGCATGTTAGGGACAATATCTGTGGTCACCAAGATGTCAGTGATGGAGAGTTGTGAGATGAAGAAGTACATTGGGGTGTGGAGGATCTTGCTGGTGGACACCAGGATGATGATCAGGAGATTCATGAACATTGTAAACCAGTAAATCACAATGAGCAGAGAGAACATTAGAATTCTTATATTCTGACTGACCTGAAATCCTAAGAGGATGAACTCTGTGACAGCCGTCATATTGGTCTTCTCCAGGGGTGTACTTACTATAGAGGAGGCCCATGTGGCTGCTATGGGGGTCCCGGAGGTAGAGGGTCCAGTCCAGACTGATCTTGTCCTCATTGTAGTTGATGGGGGGAAGCTGCACAGGGATGAGGTCTTCACCAGAGCTAGAATGTCAGCAAGAAGGGGAAATGTACCATGGAAATAATATGTTTGTCAAGGGCTTGACAAAGCGCAGGTAACACTGCTCAATAAAGAAGATTAATTAAGGACCTGAGAGTGAGATTCGTGATCATTTCTTTTGGATGATACTTTGTTTCTTTACTCCTCGATAGTTAGCTGAAAGTTTCTACTTCAAGTTTTTTCCATTGTGCGGGTGCAGAGTTCCTTACAAAACTGTATGTTATTGTTAATGACTGGGGGGGGGGGGGGGGGGGTGGCGGGTGCATTAAAAATAACAAACCATAATCCCCCACTCCACCAACAGGGACTGGCGGCACTTAGATCTGTAGCTGTGGGGTGTGGGGCAGGTGGGCATGGTTTGTTTGTTATTTTTAAAGGCACGTACGTGTCTTCATGGAAATATTAAAATATAAAATTGTGCAAACTCCATGAGATACAGGGGAAAAGAAGGAAATTTATTCCCTTTCATTCATTTCAGCTCCACTTTGAGAAAATCCTAAATTATCACAAAGGAGTATCGCAAAGAATAAAAATTATGCAAGGAATTGTATGAAAAAATGGCAATCAATTTATTAGTGAGGAAGAAAGAAAGAAAGTGGAATTATTATATCGGATATTACACGACTTCTGTTATCCCAATTCTCTCTACCTGCCACTTCTATCTAAGCTTTATTCCTTCCTGAACCTGCTCTCCCCCAATCACATGTTCTCTCAGAAGCAAGATACTCTAGAATTTTGGCATATAATACATATACTACTCACATCTGACATGTCATACCAATTTCTACAGATGAGGATGTGTCTGATGGCGGCTCAGTGCTTCCCTCTCAGAATCTCCGTCCTGTTCAGCCTCCTGATCCCCATGAAACAGAAGAAGCTTCCAGTGTTCCGGGGCTGTTAGATGTAAGAACCTGCAGAGTATCAGACCCATGAAGGTGCCCTATACTGCTATAGAGCCAGAAGAGGCCATATTTATATCCTGTACATACTGAGAAGCTTCATCCTCATCATCTCTGGGGAGATTTCTGGGCCCTTGTCTCCTGTGTAGATATTACCCATCTATTCCCAGCCTGGAAGGTCTATGGGATAATATTCTCCATAGAGGACTCAGCACTACGCCAATCTTGATATTCCTTCTATATGTTTCAAAACAAGAGCTTGAATCACAACATAAAGTATTCAGGCATTGACAAAAAATAACTGAATAAACCAATCAGAGCAAAGGCCAGCGCTCCATGGTGTAAATCTCCCATAACAATGTAAAGGATAATAAGTGAACTACATCAGGTGGAGTTCATAGTAAAGAAGGGAAACATTCTTATTTTTTTGTGGGGCCCATTTTTTTGCGCTTTTGCCATTTACCGTGCAAGATCAGGAATGTGAATAATTAATAGTTCGGGCGATTACGCACGCGGCGATACAAAACATGTTTATTTATTTACTTTTATTAATAACCTGGGAAAAGGGGGGTGATTCTGACTTTTATTAGGGGAGGGGGCTTTTTATTGACAACAACACTTTATTTTTATTTTTTTTACACTTATACTAGAAGCCCCCCTGGGGTTAGGGTTATTCCCCTCTGGGGTTAGGGTTATTTCCCCTGGGGGACTTCTAGTATAAGTGCATTGATCTCTCATTGAGATCTTTGCTGTATAGATATGCAGCATAGATCAATAAGAGCCGGGATCAGTGCCATCTTGGCGGAGACCTCGGCTGGCATCAGTCACGGAGATCGCTCCTCCGGGACGACTGCATACAGTAATCGGATGCAGCTGTCAACTTAGATGGCGATTGGACCGTGCCCAATAATAGCCTCGGTCCTGGGCTACATGCGGCACCCGGGATCGCAGCGGTTCAGAGCGCGGTCGCTGCGCGGCCCCATTCTTAACCCCCTTACCGGCAATAGGGCGTAAATTTGCGCCCTTTGTCGTTAAGGGGTTAAGGAGGCACATACTCCACTATACAGCAACTTTACCATTTCAATAAATTTCTGCCCAATTCCAAATGGTTCCATAACCTCCCACAGATACTCCCACTCCACCCCATTGAACGCATAGTTTGTGTACAGCAACAGGATGGAGGGGTAGCCTGGGCCCCTCGTAACCTCCATGTTTTCCCAGAGTCATCTGACATTATGTTTGGCCATACATCCAGGAATAAATCCGCATTGGTCCTGATGTACAATCTTCCCCACCACCTTACATAACCTATTGGCCAGCAACTTTGTGAAGAGCTTTGCATCTGCATTTATTAGGGAGATAGGCCTATATGACCCCATCTCCAGCCTGTCTTTATCTGCCTTGGGAATAAGAATAATAACGGCTTCCCTCATTGAGGCTGGGAGAATCTCCGTGAGAAAAGCGTTAAAACCTGTAACAGTATCGGAAGCAAAACCTCTTTGTGTTCCCTGAATACCCCAAATGGAAGCCCATCACTTCCTGGTGCTGACCCTCCACTTGAACCATCTAGGGCCTCTTCCAGTTTACTAATCATGATGGAACCGTCCAACATCTCTCTTTGTGACCCATTTAATACTGGAAATGAAATGTCCCGAAGAAAGTTTTTTTGTTCCTCTTAACGGTAAGATACTTCAAAAGTGTATAATCTAGAAAAATAATTTCTAAATATTTCTCCAATCTTAACATCCTGGTCTATTATCCGTCCGCTCTCCAACCTGATGCCATCTTTTGTTTTCTTTCCCTCCTGACATTTAATCAGGGCCATCAGACCCTTATTAGGAACCCCCAACCCCAAGTATTTTTTTGCCCCCCAAAAGGCCATCTGATTTTTAACTTTATCCATTTGGTACCGATCTAGTTCATTCTGCCCTTTTTCTAACCTCTCTTGTGATTCAGGTGAAGGTGACCTAATATATTCTTCTTCCATTTCCCCAAACTATTTCTTTACCTTTAGTGCCTTTTTAGTGCTACAAATTACCCTAAAATAAATTCCTCTTATAATTGCTTTAAGAGTATCCCATACCACCTGTGCCGAAGAGGTCCCCACGTTAGTCTCCTAGGCTTCTAACCTCACTTTTAATTTTTCCCCTATTTTCTATTAATTCAAGCTAGTGCGGGTTTATTTTTATTATACATGGTGATACATCATTACCAGTAAAAATCTCTAATAAAAATGAAGAGTGATCCGATAAACTACGTTGTAAATTTTTTTTTGTACCATAAAAGAATTTACTTAACCCATATCTATCCTTGACATAGTGTTACTTGATTTGTTCCAACATGAAAATTATTTCTTATTGGGGTTTCTTTCCCTCCATAAATCAATCAATCCTAGTTCATTTAGGAGAGAAGTAAAGGTGGAACTCACTGGCGTACAGGTATTTCATGGGTCCTTAAGTGACAGGATTCTATGACATACCGGTACGTCATGGGTCCTTAAGGGGTTAAAACACTGCTGATAGCCTTTATACCGAAGAATCACAGATTCGCCAGTCAGTCCAAATCACATGTACTGTAGCCAACTGGGATTAAGCTCAAACAGTCACACTAGTAGGCTACAGCAGATGGGAATTTTTAATATATGACACAAATAGTGATGTAACTTTTAACCCCATTAGTTTGGATGGGTTTAGAGTGTATCTGGACTTCACTGGTCCTTGGTGGTGGCTTTATTAAAATAGCACCCTCCATCCAAAATAGGTTGTTTGCTGTAGTTCTCACACATTTCCCCAACTATATCTCCTGATCACAGTGGGTCTCAGCAATGATATGTGATGGGCAGTTCAGTCTGACCCCCAAGAGGTTAAATGGGGGTGCAACACATTATCACGTAACCCGCTAGAGGCCATACGGTTTATTTTGGCACCCAATGTGGTTAAATGGAGATTGTATGCATGCTCACTTAACCCCCTGGGGACAAGAATATTCAATGTGGCTCAAAAGAGATTAAGTGGCAAGGCTTAGCAACCCCAATAAACCTGCAGGCAGCCAGACTGTGCTCCATGAGCTGTGAGGAGTGCACTGTGCCCGTACCAGCAAAGAAGGGGTTAAGCCTCTTAACCCTTTCACTGCTGGGGTGGCCGCTGTGTGCTCGTCACAGCATGTGGAGCACATTCTGGCCGCGAGGGATTAAGTGGGGATGCATAGCAACTATATGTATTGTCTCTCCTTTTTGTTTTTCAGTTGGGAAATCTACAATAACAGAATTTAAACAGGCTCCCTGACGAAGGAAATCCGTGGATTTCGGAAATACGTTGGAGTATTTGCGGTCCCCCACGCTCTCTGTTAGCCTATTGTGACGTTACAGGGCAAGTTTGGGCGGAAGTCAGTGGTGCACGCTGCCGGCTGGACTTTTCTACAATTAGAACTGGAACCAGCACTCCAGTTCAACACAGTATGTGACCACCAGCACTGCGGACCATCACACTGTGTCTAAGTTCTGAGCTCTAGCTCCCCATCACTCAGGTAGGATTTGCACTAGTGCTCTTTACACAGGTGGGGGGGGGGTCCCTAGTTTTACTTGGCGTACGGGGAGGACACACTTATTCTGCAGTGACCATTGCTGGTAGCATTCGGCATTATATGCTAGAGGGTGTGTGCTTCTATGAGCTTATTTAATGGGGCACAGTCTGTAATTCAGCACCCACGGCATACAGTTCTATGTGCCACGTATATCTGTTTTGCCTAGTGGAGGGTGAGTTGGGCCGGAGTGGCTCTGAATAGCACGTCGCTGTATGTGTTTATTTCAATAGCTATCTTTGTACTTTTCAAGTGTGTGGATTTGGTCAGGCTCTGTCCCTCACTCCGAGCAGCACCATCTTGGACGGAGTAGCGCAGCTTGATCCCGGTCTGTATAGATGGGTATTGTGATTTATTAGAATTTAAACACGCCTGGGATAAACATATATCTGTCCTAAGATAATAAGAAAGGTAATACTAAAAGGGCAGACTAGATGGACCCAGGGGTCTTTTTCTGCTGACAATCTTCTATGTTTATATGTCTATGTTTTTATATTGATTTCCCGAGTACTATATCAGATTTGATGGCCTACGGCAATGACCAGCAGATTTTTTGTTATTATTTCATTAAAAAAATGTTACTATGTACCTAACCATTCAACACCTCCAGCTAGCACTCAAAGAAATTAAAACTGAGATTACCCAATATGATCGGGAATTTAAAGACACAGCTTCAGTAGAGGAGTATGAGAAAACAAATCTAGACCTTAAGAAAAATATTGAACTGCTTAAAGCCTCTTTATTTCAGAACAAACTCAGCAAGTTTGAACGGGACTCTCAAGATTACTTGCACAATCGGGTATACACCTGGGCTGAAGAGAGAAGAGGACGACGCCCTATCCAGCGACCCATGAGAGATTCCAGTTCAGACAGTGCGTCTTCTAACCAAAGCACCATCGCAGTAAGGAATATTAATGAGAAAGCTTTTTTAGGAAAAAACAAGGGCCAATCAACCAAAGTCGACACGTCCAGTGGAGCAAGATCGAAAACATCGGCAGTAACAACAAAGAAGAAGGCGGTGAGCTAGTAGTAAATTTGTCATCCCGTACATTAACCCAAGCTGAATCTAGCGTGTTGAACAAGGGGTTGGGTTTCGTTCCTACACAATCTATGACGAAATTTGACTTTTACAAAATGTGTCGCGCTATGCGCCTAAAAATGTATTTTATGGGCACTGAAAAAAATATACTAGTGTTAAGATCCCTAAGAAATGCAAAAATAAGTCTAATTTTGATCCAGTGGTTGAGAGCACACTGTTAAATAATTTTGAAAAAGTTGTTGTGGAAGAGGTCATGGCAGATTGGGACACTGTGGGTGGTCGAGATCGCTCCAATATAACCGTGGAAGAACGCAAAGCGTTGTTCTCTTTGAAAAATGATAAAAACATTATAATAAAAAAGGCCGATAAAGGCGGGACCACGGTTATATTGGACCGATCAGACTACCTACAGGAAGCCCTAACCCAACTTGCAGATGTATTGGTCTACAAGAAGTTGTAATGGGATTATCTGTCCTGCCAGAACTGTAATGGGATTATCAGAGGAGATAGTGTAAATCACCCTCAAAAAGGGAATAAAATCATGATAAAAGGCATGTATACATGTAGAACGGCTAATGTTGTCTACATGTTGCGATGTCCATGTGGACATGTGTACGTGGGGCAGACTACGAGAGAAATTAGACTGAGACTAAATGAACACAAGTCGGCCATACGTACATATGCACAAAAATTACAGAAAAATGAGGGATCGGAGGATATCAAGAAATTCGGGGAGACGTCAGTGGCACGTCATTTCCACGAATTTAATCATAAGGTCTATGATCTTAAATGGCTCATACTGGAGGAAGTACATGGTGCAAACAAAACGGAGATAAAAAAGAAATTACTGCAGAAAGAGACATACTGGATATACTTGCTAGAAATTCTGTACCCGAAAGGGCTTAACGAGATATGCAATTTTGCTGTATTTTTGTGAGTAGGGTGTATATACCATCTTATATTGCTTATGATGACGTTTAATAATAGTGACGTATACTAAAGTGAAAGAAAGAGTTCTTATCAAAAGTTTAGTAGTCATCTTTATTAGTGTATAACTTCTAATTTTTATATTTGATTGTTTTTATAGTAAATGATATGCAAATGATCTACTAGTATAAATTGGTGAAGGGTGCACTACTGGATTATGCTTGAGAAAGGGGGCGGACCCCGAAACGTAGCAGCACGCTCAGTCGTCATCATACTATCTGAAGAGAGTGAGAGTCTCAGAGGAGGAATGGAGCCGGCCAGGGATTTGGCATGAACATCTGAAACTCCTGAATCCTGCGCACTGTGGTGATTTATTTTGTTATATTTTGTATGAGAAGATTTGTTAAATTGCATAAGGAAAAAGAAAATAAGTAAAGTAAGAAAATTTTTGAAGATATAAGTGTCCTTTTTACTTTATTTTTTACTATTGGATTAACCAAGGAAGGCGACTTGGTGTCGGAGAAGACGTGAGCCAAGTCTAGGAGGCTAAAGTTTAACTCCTCCCCCTCCTCCTTGCCCACCAGGGAATCTCCAATTAACCTCTTAGGGCATGACTGTTCTTCATTTTGCCAGTTCACCGTGATAAACCAGCCAAAGTTTTGGTCCTTAAAGTTTGTTGATTGGCTCAGCAGCCATCAACAATCTTTTTTTTTTAGTAACTGAATGCTGAACCTGAACCCGAATCCACATTTGGGCATGGACTCACACTTTCTAGTTCAAGTTTGCTCATCTCTAATCATAGAGACATGTTTAAACCCTAGCTTATCAAAAGAACAAGAGGAGTAAGTTTGCATTTGGGGGGAGATTTATCATACATGGTGTAAAGTGAAACTGGCTCAGTTGCCCCTAGCAACCAATCAGATTCTACTTTTCATTCCTCACAGACTCTCTTGAAAATGAAAGGTGGAATCTGATTGGTTGCTAGGGGCAACTGAGCCAGTGTCACTTTACACCATGTTTGATAAATTCTCTCAATGCTGTGCTATGTGATCTGGACAGAGTCATAATGTAAGTCTTTAAAACTCTTAGATGTGTATTTGGCCAAGGAAACTTGATGTTCTGCAGTGCCATCAACTTAGAACTAGTATGAACCAGTGGAATCCAAGTGCACCATCTACTGTTCCAAAAATTCTGCCCAGAAGTGGTCTTCATTAGATCTGAGTAAACTTACAGTAAACTTGGGGTTTGACTCCTGGTGGCTGGAGAAGATAAATTCAGCCCTAGGGCTGCCTGTAAAACATCGCTACAGCAGATGGCAAAGACCAAAGAGCTGTCTAAGAACACCAAGGACCTGCACAAGGCTGAGATGGGCTACAAGATAATATGCAAGCAACGTGGTGGAGAGGCAATAACTGTTGGCATAATTATTGGAAATGGAAGACATAAAAGATGACTGTAAATTATCTTCGGTCTGGGGCTCTATGCAGGATTTCGCCTCATGGGGTAATGATGATGCTGGAAAAAGTCAGGAATCAGCCCAGAACTACATATGAGGACCTAGTCAATTACCTGAAGAGAGCAGGAACCACAATGTCATAAATCGCAATCAGTAACAAACTACGTTGTCATGGATTAAAATCCTTCAGAGCTGCTCGTTCTAGCACAGATCCAGGCCATTTAAAGTTCTCCAATGACCAGAGGAGGCACTGAAGAAGGACATGTGGTCAGATGAAACCAATATAGAACTTTTTCCTATTAACTCTCAGCTGGTCTTCCAGCATGATAATGAACAGAAACAGCCAGGGAAACTATGAAGTGGCTCCATAAGAAGCATTTCAAGATTCTTGGTATGGCCTAGCCAGTCTCCAGAACTGAACCTAATAGAGCTAAAATTCAAAGTTGCCCGGCAACAGCCCCGAAACCTGAAGGATCTGGAGAAGATCTGTGTGGAGGAGTAAGACAAAATCCCTGTTCCAGGGATTTTTCAAACTTGGGCAAGAACTTCAGGAGACATCCAACCTCTGTGATTGTAAGCATTGGTTTCTGGACCAAATATTAACTTTTGTTTTTCTGTCATGTCAAATAATTATTTCATGTAACAAAATGCTAATGCAAAGTGAAGCATAGGGCCCTAATAAGATAAGATAACATTAAGTTAGAGTAGAGATCGTAATGCAAGTCTTACCGCTAACATCTGAGATATATACATATGTTTATGTAAAGCCTTCTTAATATCATTATTCTTTAGACTGTATATAATGGGGTTGATGAGAGGGGTAAATACAGTATATAGCAGGGACAGGATCTTACTGATGGTCGAGGATTTTCCTTTTGTTGGAAAAACATAAACACCAAACAGAGTCCCATAGAATATGGAGACCACAATGAGGTGGGAGCTACAGGTGGAGAAGGCTTTCTGTCTACCAGTACTGGATGGGATCTTCAAGATGGTGACAATAATTCTGGCATATGAGAATATAATTATTATTATAGGAATTAAAAGTGATGGAATGCTTAGTAGAGAAGCTGCCAGGTTAACGTTGTATGTATCTGAACAGGAAACTACTAAGAGAGGAACAGTATCACAGAAGAAATGGTCAATGATGTTTGGTCCACAGAAATTTAGCATCAGTATTGGTATGATGAGAAACAATGTAATAACCAACCAAGAGATGATGGACAATATCACACAATTTCTACTTGTCATGATAGACGCATAACGGAGGGGATTACAGATGGCCACATATCTGTCAGAAGACATCACTGTGAGCAGAAGACACTCAGAAGCTTCTGTGACACCAAAGAAATAAAACTGAATCATACAACCAACAAAAGTAATGGCTCCTCTATTATATAATAGAATATAAAGCAAATTGGGGGAAATATCTGAGGTCAGCAGGATGTCACTGACGGAGACAAAGTACATTGGGGTGTGGAGGATCTTGCTGGTGGACACCAGGGTGATGATCAGGAGATTCATGAACATTGTAAACCAGTAAATCACACTAAACAGAAAAAATATTAAAATTCCAATATCATGACTAACCTGAAATCCTAAGAGGATGATCTCTGTGACAGCTGTCATATTGGTCTTCTCCAGGGGTGTACTTACTATAGAGGAGGCCCATGTGGCTTCTATAGGGGTCCCGGAGATAGAGGGTCCAGTCCAGGCTGATCTTGTCCTCATTGTAGTGGATGTGGAGAAGCTGCAGAGAGATAAGGTGTTTATATGTGTTGGAACGTCAACGGGAAAGTAAACACTGTCTTTCCAGGTTCCCAATGATTTCAAAGCCAATCACTATTGAGTTACCACATAATGACCACTCATAAAGTCAGATGGTGTGTGTCCGAAGTCTGTAGAAACATCTTAAGGCATCACTGTAGATGAAGGGGCTTTCCTGCTCCCCATTCAAGAACTCTATAATTGAAGAGGTTGGTTCCAATCAGATCACAAGGTCACTTAACCAGGTCTGCAGTCAGTCCTATGGACCTAGAAGGGACCTCATGGTTATCTGTTCAGTGAGTATGGGTCATAGTGACTCATTAAAGGGCTAGTTCTCAAAAAAAATTATTTCAAATAAACTGTTACCAAAAATGCCAGAGGGAAACAGAAATATATAGATGATGTATAGCGCACATTTATTTTTTTTTTATTTTTTTTTTTAACTTTATTCGTTCCTGAAGCTGCACCCTTTCCATCACAGGTTCTCCTGGAAGAAAGATGCATGAAAAGTTTTATAGTATCCGGAGATGGAGAAAATTGCTGTACATTATTTCAAAAGTTACATAAAAAAATGTAAAGGAAAAAAAATACCTATTTAATGCCTGAAATAAACCATGCCCATGTACCAATTCTTGTAATACTTTCATTTGACACTTACATTTGATATGTCCTACAGATGAGGATGTGTCTGGTGGCGGCTCAGTGCTTCCCTCTCAGAATCTCCGTCCTGTTCAGCCTCCCGATCCCCATGAAACAGAAGAAGCTTCCAGTGTTCTGGGGCTGTTAGATGTAAGAACCTGCACAGTATCAGACCCATGAAGGTGCCCTATACTGCTATAGAGCCAGAAGAGGCCATATTTATATCCTGTACATACTGAGAAGCTTCATCCTAATCATCTCTGGGGAGATTTCTGGGCCCTTGTCTCCTGTGTAGATATTACCCATCTATTCCCAGCCTGGAAGGTCTATGGGACAATCTTCTCCATAGAGATGATAGAATGGATTATTTTACCCCAAATTTCACAAAATGTTCAGATTTGGGCATTTTGTTGTTCATATTAACCAAATCCCTCGGCACGTCAGCAATAATTAATAGATAATCAATACGACGGTGATCAGTAATTAAGCTCTCATTATTGCCAAGCTCTCAAAATTCTGGGGGAGGTTTCATTCAAATTGACCACAATATGACACCCCAACTACTGTTTTCCCTGGAAACCCTGTGGAGTTAAACAGAATACAGTAAGATCACCACTTAACTCCTTACACTACATGGGCTAGGAACTCTGCTCCTTACAGTCATTAACTGGGCAGTCTGCTCATTACACCTATTGGCTGGGCAGGGCCGTTTCTGTGGTCTCTGCCGCCTGAGGCAAACCTCAGGCCGCCGCCCCACACTAGCGACCCCCCCTGCCTCCCCCCCACCACCACCACCACCACTCATTCACCACTGTACCCCGCCGGGCTCCCGTCAGCCAGCATCTCCCTTTGCCCTTCAGCCTGTGGTGAGTGTCGGCGAGGGCTGCAGTCGGATCGGTGCGCGCGGGAGCGCCGGGGGGGGGGGTATTCCTATAAGGGCTGCATTCCCATGTCGAGGAATGCCTGTAACCGGAGTCTCCCCCGCCCGGACAGCATCTGATAAGATGCTGAGAGCGGGGGAGAACTCTATTGATATGTGCCGCGCTGTAATGACAGCACCACGCGCGGCTGATTCATTACAGCATCGCACGTATCAGTACAGTTCTCCCCCGCTCTCAGCATCTTATCAGATGCTGTCCAGGCGGGGGAGACTCCGGTTACAGGCATTCCTCGACATGGGAATGCAGCCCTTATAGGAATACCCCCCCCCCCGGGCGCTCCCGCGCGCACCGATCCGACTGCAGCCCTCGCTGACACTCACCACAGGCTGAAGGGCAAAGGGAGATGCTGGCTGACGGTGCGGGAGCCCAGCGGGGTACAGTGGTGAGCGCTGATGACAGGACAGGCAAGCGGCTGCAGGGCTGCTGTCTGCCGCCCCCTGCAGGAGCGCAGAATCTGCCGCCTGAGGCGGAATACTCATTCCGCCTCATGGCAGAAGCGGGCCTGTGGCTGGGTATTCTGCTCCTTATTAGGATTGATCGAACCTCGGGAAATCCTAAATTTGATCGAACTTGAACATTCCTAAACCTTCCGCATTAGATTGCTGATGTCTTCACAGTTCGTGCGGATGGAGGAGCGTGCCCGGGAACCACCTGGAATTTCAAGATTCAGTCTGAATCTTCAGTCTGGTAATAGGCTGAATCCTGGAATTTCAGGTGGTCCCCGGGCACTCTACTCCTTCCCCACTGACCGGGAAGGCATCAGCAATCTAATGAGGAAGGTTCGGAATGTTCGAGTTTGATTGGACCTAGGATTTTCCGAGGTTCGATCAACCCTACTCCTTACACCTATTGGCCGGGCACTCTGCTCCTTACACCTATTGGCCGGGCACTCTGGTCCTTACACCTATTGGCCGGGAACTCTGCTCCTTACACCTATTGGCCGGGCACTCTGCTTCTTACACCTATTGGCCGGGCACTCTGCTCCTTACACCTATTGGCCGGGCACTCTGCTTCTTACACCTATTGGCCGGGCACTCTGCTTCTTACACCTATTGGCCGGGCACTCTGCTCCTTACACCTATTGGCCGGGCACTCTGCTTCTTACACCTGTTGGCCGGGCACTCTGCTCCTTACACCTATTGGCCGGGCACTCTGCTCCTTACACCTATTGGCCGGGCACTCTGCTCCTTACACCTATTGGCCGGGCACTCTTCTCCTTACACCTATTGTCTAAGCACTCTGCTCCTTACACCTATTGGCCGGGCACTCTGCTCCTTACACCTATTGGCCGGGCACTCTGCTCCTTACACCTACTGGCCGGGCACTCTGCTCTTTACACCTATTGGCCGGGCACTCTGCTCCTTAGATCTATTGGCCGGGCACTCTGCTCCTTACACCTATTGGCCGGGCACTCTGCTCCTTACACCTATTGGCCGGGTACTCTGCTCCTTACATCTATTGGCCGGGCACTCTGCTCCTTACACCTATTGTCCAAGCACTCTGCTCCTTACACCTATTGGCCAGGCACTCTGCTCCTTACACCTATTGGCCGGGCACTCTGCTCCTTACACCTATTGGCCGGGCACTCTGCTCCTTACACCTATTGGCCGGGCACTCTGCTCCTTACACCTATTGGCCGGGAACTCTGCTCCTTACACCTATTGTCCAAGCACTCTGCTCCTTACACCTATTGGCCGGGCACTCTGCTCCTTACACCTATTGGCCGGGCACTCTGCTCCTTACACCTATTGGCCGGGCACTCTGCTCCTTACACCTATTGGCCGGGCACTCTGCTCCTTACACCTATTGGCCGGGCACTCTGCTCCTTACACCTATTGGCCGGGCACTCTGCTCCTTACACCTATTGTCCAAGCACTCTGCTCCTTACACCTATTGGCCGGGCACTCTTCTCCTTACACCTATTGTCTAAGCACTCTGCTCCTTACACCTATTGGCCGGGCACTCTGCTCCTTACACCTATTGGCCGGGCACTCTGCTCCTTACACCTATTGGCCGGGCACTCTGCTCCTTACACCTATTGGCCGGGCACTCTGCTCCTTACACCTATTGGCCGGGCACTCTGCTCCTTAGATCTATTGGCCGGGCACTCTGCTCCTTACACCTATTGGCCAGGCACTCTGCTCCTTACACCTATTGGCCGGGTACTCTGCTCCTTACACCTATTGGCCGGGCACTCTGCTCCTTACACCTATTGTCCAAGCACTCTGCTCCTTTCACCTATTGGCCGGGCACTCTGCTCCTTACACCTATTGGCCGGGCACTCTGCTCCTTACACCTATTGGCCGGGCACTCTGCTCCTTACACCTATTGGCCGGGCACTCTGCTCCTTACACCTATTGGCCAGGCACTCTGCTCCTTACACCTATTGGCCGGGTACTCTGCTCCTTACATCTATTGGCCGGGCACTCTGCTCCTTACACCTATTGTCCAAGCACTCTGCTCCTTACACCTATTGGCCAGGCACTCTGCTCCTTACAACTATTGGCCGGGCACTCTGCTCCTTACACCTATTGGCCGGGCACTCTGCTCCTTACACCTATTGGCCGGGCACTCTGCTCCTTACACCTATTGGCCGGGCACTCTGCTCCTTACACCTATTGGCCGGGAACTCTGCTCCTTACACCTATTGGCCGGGCACTCTGCTCCTTACACCTATTGGCCGGGCACTCTGCTCCTTACACCTATTGGCCGGGCACTCTGCTCCTTACACCTATTGGCCGGGCACTTTGCTCCTTACACCTATTGGCCAGGCACTCTGCTCCTTACAACTATTGGCCGGGCACTCTGCTCCTTACACCTATTGGCCGGGCACTCTGCTCCTTACACCTATTGGCCGGGCACTCTGCTCCTTACACCTATTGGCCGGGCACTCTGCTCCTTACACCTATTGGCCGGGAACTCTGCTCCTTACACCTATTGGCCGGGCACTCTGCTCCTTACACCTATTGGCCGGGCACTCTGCTCCTTACACCTATTGGCCGGGCACTCTGCTCCTTACACCTATTGGCCGGGCACTTTGCTCCTTACACCTATTGGCCGGGCACTCTGCTCCTTACACCTATTGGCCGGGCACTCTGCTCCTTACACCTATTGGCCGGGCACTCTGCTCCTTACACCTATTGGCCGGGCACTCTGCTCCTTACACCTATTGGCCGGGCACTCTGCTCCTTACACCTATTGGCCGGGCACTCTGCTCCTTACACCTATTGGCCGGGCACTCTGCTCCTTACACCTATTGGCCGGGCACTCTGCTTCTTACACCTATTGGCCGGACACTCTGCTCCTTACACCTATTGGCCGGGCACTCTGCTCCTTACACCTTTTGGCCGGGCACTCTGCTCCTTACACCTATTGGCCGGGCACTCTTCTCCTTACACCTATTGTCTAAGCACTCTGCTCCTTACACCTATTTGCCGGGCACTCTGCTCCTTACACCTATTGGCCGGGCACTCTGCTCCTTACACCTATTGGCCGGGCACTCTGCTCCTTACATCTATTGGCCGGGCACTCTGCTCCTTAGATCTATTGGCCGGGCACTCTGCTCCTTACACCTATTGGCCAGGCACTCTGCTCCTTACACCTATTGGCCGGGTACTCTGCTCCTTACATCTATTGGCCGGGCACTCTGCTCCTTACACCTATTGTCCAAGCACTCTGCTCCTTACACCTATTGGCTGAGCACTCTGCTCCTTACACCTATTGGCCGGGCACTCTGCTCCTTACACCTATTGGCCGGGCACTCTGCTTCTTACACCTATTGGCCGGGCACTCTGCTCCTTACACCTATTGGCCGGGCACTCTGCTCCTTACACCTATTGGCCGGGCACTCTGCTTCTTACACCTATTGGCCGGGCACTCTGCTCCTTACACCTATTGGCCGGGCACTCTGCTCCTTACACCTATTGGCCGGGCACTCTGCTTCTTACACCTATTGGCCGGGCACTCTGCTCCTTACACCTATTGGCCGGGCACTCTGCTCCTTACACCTATTGGCCGGGCACTCTGCTCCTTAAACTCCATGGGCTAGACACTCTTCTTCTTACATTTCAAAGACTGAGAGCTTTTCTATAAAGCTTTGAGGGTTGGGCATTCTGCTCCTTACATTCTATGAGCTGGACACTGTACTTCTTATACTCTTCCCTTACACTCCAAGGGATGGTAATTCTGCTTCTTACACTCCCTGTGCCAGACACTCTTTTTCTTGCACTTAATGCACCTGAAACTCTGTTCCCGGCCAAATCTAAATTAGCTAGTCCCCTATCATACCACCTAACTCCTCACATGATTGTGATCTTGTTGGTAAAGTAACAGCATGCTGAAGAAGCGAAGCAGGTCTACATCCAGCCAAAAACTGGCATGGGGGCAATAGCATCTAGTTTTGGACAGTAGTCAAATTGGTGATAAAGTTGAGATCATCCAATTAATAAAACATGTGTGTTTAGCCTGTGAATTCCAACCTTTTTCCCATTTTCTGCCATTTTGTATTGCATTTGTTTTGTGTGTCTCTTGCACTCTTGCAGGGGGATCCCTAATTCTGGGCCATAAGACTTCCCTCCAAGGCTGAGGAGTGGAATAGTTTGCACCAGTTCTTTCAGTTTTTAGGGGCTTTCTACTCCTAACCTGACCACCAGGCACTACAAAGTTTAATCTGCAATATGACATGTGCTTTGTATAAAGTAACTGTATAATGCTTTAGCATTGGTGTCCAGCAGGTGGCAGTGCATTGCCAGAATTTTAACAGTGAGCATTAAGACCCAGCGGCCTTTGACCAGAAGTAGGTTGCCTAGGCAACAGTAGGAGGTCCTACAGGTCTCCTCAGAGAGAGTTGAGTAGATGTAGTCGGTGAGGAGGAGCAGACACGTGCTCTCCATCATAGTCAGATATAAGCAGTCGTGTGCTGACTAAAACCTTCAAGTAAGTGAAGAAACCTGCTGAGTGCAGAGCAGGCAAAGTAAGAAGAGAGAGAGAGATTCTAACCAGCCAGATGAAGGCTATAACCACTAAGGCAGAGGGAACCCAATGCTCACTTCATGCAGCCTGACTGGAGAGTGACTGAACTCCATTCCAGATTGCTGTATTACTGTGTAAACCAGAAAGTAAAGTCCCTCAGTTATATCACCGTCTATTCATTGTCTCCAAACACTGTAAACCAACCACCTCATTGCTGTGACGACCGCCCGGGGCCTTAGGAGAGCCAGGACCGCTAAGGTAGGAGTAACACATCGTGACACATTGGCCCTGATAACACTACCGGCACCCTATCTGGCCCTAATACAGCCTCCAGCCCACTGTACGGACGTTGCAAATTGGCATCACGAACAGGATTAAGATTTCTGAGCCTTAATCCATTAGTATCCTACTTATATCCAGGGGTGCCCTCCTGAGAAAGACTGAGGCTAGAAACCCTAAAAGTGACTTTTACCTGTTAAAAGCAGCTGAATACGGCATTTACTAATTCACACTGGCAGAAGAGAGGTTAATCGGCCATTTTGTTGGCCCAATAAGTTATATAGAAGGCCATGTACTCTGGCACAGAAGAGATTAGACCCCGCTGCCCATATATGCAGAGAGGCCGTGTGCTGGACTGTGCTATTACATGCTGTGTCTGTGTGGATTGCTGCAAGTCTCCTTGTGAATGAAATCTATGCTAAAGCCCCCTCTATAAGTGTCTCTTACAGAGTTCAGCAAGCTGCTTTACCAGAGGAGCCAACCTTCTTCAAGGGGGATGGCAAAAATACAGCCGGCATTGTGTGAAAGAGACCCAGCCAGGCTGTACACTCATCAAGCTCCTAAAGTCCAGGATTTCATGCTGTGGACACCTGAGTGAGTACTATTGGGGGAAAAGAGTGTTTGAAGCATTAGCTATCTCCCTGAGTGGCACATCTCCCAAAAATAAGTTGCTGCATTTATTCTTAAAGGGGCCACGCCCACATTTACTGGCCGTTGCCCATAGCAACGCACCACAAAAATATAAGTTAGCTCAAATTAAATCTGCTAGGCTGGTGCAGAACGCTGAGGACTATGTCGGACAACAAAGACAATACCCAAGTGGGCCACAGCAGTTCTTCAGCTCCCATTACACCCAGCTGCATTATGCAAATAAGTATGCCATACTATCCAGGCGCATCATGGTATCCTCATTATGATGGAACACCTGGTACCCTTCAAGAATTTAGAGAGAAAATGCTAAGTCATTTTAAACTGTTCTCTGTTACTGAAGAACAGAAAGTTGAGATTTTGATTATTACAAGGACCTGCACTCCGTGAGGTCAAGTCCTGGCCTGGACATGAGCGCCAAAACAGGAAACAGATCCTAGACCGACTGTTACCTTTGAGTCTAGAACTGCTTCTGAGCTGAAGAAGCGTTTCTTTGGGATGAGACAATGCCCCAATGAGCCGCTTAGAGACTATTCCCTGACCCTGCAGGAAGGATGGCGAGCTGTTATTTGGGTGGACCCTCAAGTAGTAAGTCAAGATCAAACCCTTCGTGAAAAGTTTATTAAAGGTGTGTTAGACAAGACTCACAGGAGCTAGTTGACAATGTTGTCTGAACAGCATCCAAATGCTTCTTTCCTAGAATTCAAAGAACTAGCCATAGAGATACTAGAGGAGAAATCTCTGCCAGAATGGCAAGAAGATCACCGAAGAGTGACAACTCCCATACCAGCGCCTGTAAGTCTGATGGTTGAAAAGAGTGCTCAGTCTCTGACTGCTCAAGTCTCTCATTGCGCTAAAGCTATGGAAAAAGTAGAGAATGAAGCAACACTGGCAAATATCACACCTCACCGAAGCGATGGAAACAATGATGAAGCGGATGGATCGACTAGAAAACCCCTCTAGACGAGGAAGAGAAAGTCCTCCCACACGGAACCGAGAGCGACCACCACCACCTACAAGGGAAAGACAGTGGCAACCACCGGTTTAAAACAAGTAAAAGACCACATCTGTGTATAGAGTATAAGCATAAGGCTTTGGTAGTTGGCAGGTCATTGGCCACTTGGTGAGGGCAGTTTTAGTGGAGTGGTGCGGGTGGAAGCCAGTTTGTAGCGGGTTAAAAAACGAGTTGGATGAAAAGTGGGAGGATAGTTCAGGATAGATATGTTGAAAGAATTTAGAAGCAAAGGGGAGAAGTAAAATGGGACGGTAGCTGGATAAGGAGGTTGGGTCAAGGGATGTTTTTTTAAGGATGGGTGTGATGGTTGCATGTTTATATGGTTTACAAATAATTTTTATACATTTTTTCATAAATGACCATAGCTCAACATAGGCCAAAAGAAAGGAAGGGCCAACAGGGGCCAACGTCAGAAATCACAGGTAGAAGCAAGAATGAAAGAAAATCAGTTGAGATCTGAGAATGTTCAGAAGGTATAATACCAACTTAGAAAACTTTGCATGTCATCTTGTGAACATTAAAGGAATATAAGAAAAACTAACATACACTTCTAGGGTCTGTCCATTTAATATCCCGGCTCTTACCAGTCTTTACCTTCATAATAGGACAAAACACATAACAATCAAAACAAATCGACTAGACACACAAAAAAACAAAACAAAAGAAGAAAAAAAATAACACCCCTTCGAAAGGAATAGGTCATCCCCGATTCTCCCTACCTGTTAACCCCCTCTCCTATATAAGAAATCCATAACCGATCCAATAAATCTAGTGTCGAAGAGAGGAGTGGGCATAGAATTGGAGGGCGTTTACATGTGGGCATCCAAGGCAAAAGGTCAAGTGCCAGCTTAGGGTAAGCTACCTACTCGATTTCTACCCATAATGGATGGGACAATTTCCTGTGAAAAGTAATGATTGGCGCGAGGTAGGCAGCATAGTGATACTTTATCAAGTTAGGAAGTCTCAAGCCCCCATCAATTTTGCTAGTGTAAAGTGTACATTTCGCTACCCTACATCATTTAGGTCCACAAATAAATGCTAGAATCTCTTTGTGGAACAATAATAAGAAAGGGGGATATTAATTGGAACAGTCCTAAAAAGGTATTTTTTGGTAATTATGTCTTCCCTTACGTCCCATTGGCATCACAACATATGGGGTAAATTCGCCCCTGCGAGCCCCTGGGACGAAGGAATATTTAATGAAAAAATAACAATTAAATTTTAATCCCCTCCTCCATGAGGTATAAATAGGCTCCACCTCCCCCTAGACCTCAGTCTTTTTTTACTTCGTTGCTGTTAGCCCTAGGGGACTTTGTCCCTCCTCCGTTTTTATGCTTTGTTAACCTGTTGCATTCAGGTTTTCTCTCCAGGTAATGATTGCTGGGATGCCGCTGGAGCCGGTGTCCAGGTAGTATCCTGATATTTGCTTCTGCAGGTCTTGGCTTTTAAGTTTTTCTTACCTAGTGCGTCTTGGAACGCACTCTGCGTGTCACCCGAGCCGCTGGCTTTTCTTCCAGTCGTGTTCGACTGTGGAACGCATCGGCGCTGCGTGCGTCTCAGCACTGCGGCATCAGCGTCATGTCACTTCCGGGGGCCGGCAGCGGCGCGCGCTCTCTGCATGCTGGATTAGCTGTGTGTTCAAGGCATATGGTAAGCTGTTGCTACCTCTAGGTCTGGCTGTCTCCCTCTGGAAGGATTTTCTGTGGCTCATTTGGATCTAATAGAAAACATCTGAGTGCAAAGTGCTGTGATCTCTCTTCTATATACTTAAAAGTAAGTGTTGCTGCCACCTAGTGTCTCTTTCCTGTATCACTCTAGCCAGGCTATTGGTTTATATGTATTGTAATACATTGATTATTTTCAGATGGCTGAAATGGAGACCAGTCCTGCTGCTGGCAAAAGACCTTCTAAGGAAGCACTTCATGTGCCGAGTGTGAGACTCCTCTACCTGACGGCTATGGATACCGTAGGAGGATCATTTTTTCCAGATAAGATTCATCCTTTCTTTCATAAAAATATTTATGAATGCCTAATAATATTTATAATGCCTAAGTACGCTGTCCTTCATGCAGACCTAAACCTATGAGGAGCCTGATGTTCAGGATGTAGTTGTATGGGTCAAGGACTATGTGCAAAAGACTTAGCGGCTAATGAGAATCGCCGCCAGTGTCCTAAGTTAAAGACCAAATGGAGTATTTCTCTCTCTACTCCCAGCCTTTGAGTATATTACTTTATGGCTGTATGATTATGGTCATTTTCAGTTTACTGTGATTGATGAAGTTAAGTCATCATCTTCTTCTGAAACCTCTTCTACTTCTGAAGATGAGAAAGAATTATTCAGGGGGTATTTCACAGCTGATAGAATTCACAAGCTCTGCTAAGCTGTGCAAGCTGAAATACACCCTGAGGAAATAGAAGAGGATAGGATTGGTCCTCCTCAAAAAAGCCTAGGGCTTTTTCTGTGGGTAAGACTTCATTGTCTATGTTACAGGCGGAATGGAAGGAACCGGAAAAGACTCCGGGTTTGAGCAAGAGGTTTAAGACCTTATATGTTCTCAAGGAAGAACAATGTAAGGACTGGAATGAGCCTCCAAAGGTGGACCCGGCCATAGCCAAACTGTCGAAATGTACTGTGCTGCCTGCGGAGGACGGATCCAATCTTAAGGATCCGATGGATAGATGGGTGGAGGTAGCCCTCAAGAGATCATATACGGCAGCGGCAGCCCAAGGGGCAGTCTCCATTTCTTCTTTGAGGTTTCTAGAAGCCTAAGAAGATGGCTGGCCAAGGTCCAGGAAAATTTGGAAGGTAGAGCTAGCAGGGACAAGGTCCTTCGCTCCTTAAAAAAGGTCATTATGGCCATTGACTTCCTCTGCGATGATGCATCTCAGGGAACCAGGTTAGCGTAAAAAACTAGTACGCTCTCAACCGCTGCCGAAGGGCGCTATGGTTAAAACCCTGGGTTGGAGATGCTAACTCCAAAATTCAGCTCTGTAATATGGAGTTCCAGCCAGGTAGGCTGTTTGGCTCTGAGCTGGATAAATTAATGGAGGAATTGTCTGACAAGGAGGGGAAGTCCCTACCATTGTCCTATAAGAGCGGTGACTCCTTTCGCAGAGCAAAATCTCCTCAGCGAGGCAAAGGGAGATACCAGTACAGAGGTTGAGGAAGAAACTATTCCAGAAGAGGCTCCGAGAAGCAGCAGAATAAGGACACCAACAAAAAACCAGACTTCTGACGCAGAAGCTGTCCAGTGGGAACATGTCTGAGTTTGTTTCTCCCTGCTGGGAAGAATTAAGAAAAGATCACTGGGTGTTAAATATTATTCAAAATGGTTATGTCCTTCATTTATCATCTCTTCCTCCTCCAAGATTTCTTCTGTCAAGAAATCTTAAGCCAGAAAGACACTTAGTCCTAGAGACAGAAATTCTTTACCTCCTTTCCATTGAGGCTCTAGAGGATGTTCCTCTATCCGAGATATCTCAACAGGTGCATCGTAAAGAAGACGTTCCACATGGAGAACATAAGATCGGTAAAATCTATCCTCCAGGAGGGAGATTTTATGGTCACCATAGATCTACAGGATGCATATCTTCATGTACCGATTCTGAAGGCTCACAGGAGAGCCTTCGCCATCCAAATCCAGGGGAAGGTAAGACACTTACAATTCAAAGTCCTTCCATCCGGAATACCTCCGCACCCTTTGTTTTCACAAAGTTAGTGTCACCATGATGGTTCGCTTCCGTTTACAGGGGATAAAGTTATCCCTTACCTGGACGATTGGTTGATTATGACTCAGACTCAGGATCTTCTGAGAGTTCAGTTGAACTATGTCCAGGACATACTTCAACAATTAGGTTGGCTCATCAACATAGAGAAATCAGACTTAATTCCTAATTCCTCCTCGTCAGGTATCCATAAGAACATAAATGCGCTTTGTAGGGCTCCTTGCCTCAGCTGCGGACGCGGTGCCATGGGCGTTATGGCACATGAGATTTCTTCAGAGAGAAGCACTAACAGTATGGAACCGAGGACTGAAGGACTTGGATGCGATGCATGTTCTATCGACTCAAAGAAGACAGTCTCTAATGTGGTGGAGACAAGTCAAACATGGAGTTTTATTTTCAGAACTACACTGGATAACCATCACGACAGATGCTTCAGGAACAGGTTGGGGAGCTCATCTGACAGTCATCACGACTGCAGGATCTTGGAGTCAACAGGAATCCGCTCTGCCCTCCAACGTGAGGGAGCTCAGAGCGATTTACCTAGCTCTTCTTCATTTTTCTCCTCCTATTTTACAGAGAGCAGTCAGAATCCGGATGAACGACATGACCTGTGTGGCGTACCTAAACAGGGAGGTACCAGATCCCCTTCTCTCCTCAGGGAAGTAGAGAAGATTTTTCTGTTGGGCAGAAACCAGAATAACCAGACTCTCTGCGATTCATATCAGGGGTGTCGACAATATATTGGCGGATTGACTGAGTTGAGGCCTGACATTACCGGGGGAATGGTCTCTCTCAAGGAGAGTGTTCATTCAGTTAACCCAGAGGTGGGGGCTTCCTCAGAGAGACCTCATGGCATCGTCAAGCAATGCCAAACTGAGGAATTTCTGTTCCCTTTACAGGGCAGACAATCCCACGGTAGTGGACTCAATGACAATACCATGGACATACCAGCTGGCGTATATCTTTCCTCCCATAGCCATGATTCCCAGAGTTTGACGAAGATCAGTCTAGATCAGTCATAACTCCCTTCTAGCCGAAGGGGTCATGGTTCACCCTGCCCATGAATATGAGCAGAGGGGAATTTTGGAGATTACCTCTGCATCCGGATCTAATATTCCAGGGAGGAATCTTTCCAGCCTCAGCTTGACAGCTTGGAGACTGAGAGGACCGTATTGGACTCTAGTTTTTCTGAGAAGGTATAGTATACTCTTTCTCACGCTCGTAGTAGCACTACAAATAAATCTTATGCACGTATTTGGAAGATTTTCAAGATTGGTGTGCAAGCAGGAGTATTGATGGACTTAAACCTTCTACTCCACAGTCATTGGAGTTTTTACAGGAAGGCTTCTATAAAGGATTAAAACCTAGTTCCATCAAGGTGCAGATAGCAGCCCTCTCTGCACACCTAAACTCACGTTTCTTTCAGATCTTGGAGGTAAAGAATTTTGTTAAGGCTAGACTAGGCCTAACCTGGTAAAGCAGGTAGATCCATGGGACTTATCCTTTGTGTTGAGACGCCTGTGTCTTCCTCCCTTTAAGCCTTGGGAGGAAGTAGACTTCAAGTTAACATTGAAAGTTTCTCTTTTACTAGCCATTACCTCTGCTAAGAGAGTTGGAGATCTTAAAGCCCTTGGCTCCGCACCTCCATATGTGATTTTTTTTCCCAAGACAAGGTTATCCTTGGGTTCCTTTCAGGATTCCTGCCTATGGTGGCTTCATTTGCCAACATCAACCAGCCAATAGTATTGCCTGTATTTTCTCCTACTGGATCATCTAAAGAAGACTTGGATCTTTCTTTATTGGACGTATCCAGAGCTATCAAGATCTATCTACATAGAGTAGGTGATTTTCGTAAAGACGAGAATTTCTTTATCCCTTTCACAGGAAAGAACAAGGGGAGAAAGGCTTCAAAACCTTCAATATTCAGATGGATCTGTGACTCCATTGCCTTATGTTACTCCTCTGCTGATCTGGATCCACCAGAATTTAATAGGGCTCACTCTACTAGAGCTGTGGCCTCCACTTGGGCAGAGCGTGCCGCTATGCCACTTGAGGACATATGCCAGGCAGCTACCTGGTCGTCTTTGACTACCTTTGTGAGATATTTCAGGCTGGATACTTCTTTCTTGTCAAGAACAACCTTTGCAAGATCTGTTCTTAATGTGGACGTAATAAATAACCCGCCCATTGGGGATAATGCTTGCTAATTCCCCATATGTTGTGATGCCAATGGGACGTAAGGGAAGCTAAAATTATTATGTTAATTTGTTTTCCCTAAGACCCATTGGCATCACAAGACTCCCTCCCTGTGTTTTATGTTTCTTTATAATTAGACTGAGGTCTAGGGGGAGGTGGAGCCTATTTATACCTCATGGAGGAGGGGATTAAAATTTAATTGTTATTTTTTCATTAAATATTCCTTCGTCCCAGGGGCTCGCAGGGGCGAATTTACCCCATATGTTGTGATGCCAATGGGTCTTAGGGAAAACAAATTAACATAATAATTTTAGCATCTTGATGGCGGTTTAGGACCGCCCAAGAAGCCAATTGAGCTTTAAGTTTACATTGCATCCGGGCAAAGTTAGCAGAAAAAAGAGAGAGGATGAGGTAAGATTCATGCCAAGATATTTTAAGATATCCTCTCTTCACAGTACAGTACATCAAAATTTAGCTGGATTAATTTGGTGACTTCCTTTGGGACATTAATGTTCAAGATTTCCAACTTTTGTGATTAACATGGAGACCAGAAATGTTAGCAAATTTATCTAAAATATTACATACATTAGGTAGAGAGGTTAATGGGAAAGAAAACAACAATAAAATGACGTCCGCATAAAGCGCACATTTATGTTGTACTCCATGAACCTCAACCCCTTTGATACTATCATGAGATCTAATGAGGTTGACTAAGGGTTCAATTGCTGGGACAAACAATGCTGACCACAAGGGGCAGCCTTGCATAGTGCCGCGTTCAACCAGAATCTGTGGAGACAAGTGACCCTTAATATTCATATGTGCAGTGGGGGATGAGTATAAGCCTCTCAAAATAGTAAGAAACTTAGAACCAAAACCCCCATTTCTCTAAGACAGTGCTTCCCAACCTTTTCAACCTCAGGGCACCCCTTGGGAAAAAAAATTACCGCAGGGCACCCCTACTAAATAATGTTCTATAAAATACAAAAATCGTCATTCAGTGACTCACAGGTGACGTCTTTTTTCATCTGAGGCGTCACTTTCCCTTTTCCTCTCCTTCCGGTCCAGACCACCATGACGATTTCTTCCGGCTACATTTCATCTCTTTAGAACCTGCCAGACAAACATCTCAGGCTCCGCACATTTCTAGCAACTTTCTTCCCTTTCTCCCTCCTATAGGCTCCCATACAGTAGTAAATGTGCTGTTTGGTGTTATGTGCAGTAAAGCGAGTAGGAATGTAGAATCCCCTGCTATACCCTCCTATACTAATAATGCCCCCTGACGCGCCCCCTTATACTAATAATACCCCCTTTTGTGTACCCCCATACAATAATGCCCCCTGATGCACCCCCTTATACTAATTATGCCCCCTGTTGTGTACCCCCATACAATAATAAAGCCCCTGCTGTGCCCCCTTACAATTGTAATGCCTCTGCTGTGTACCCCTATAAAATAACAATGTCCGCTGATGTGCCCCCTTATACTAATAATGGCCCCTGCTGTATACCCCTATACAAAAATAATGTCCCCTGATGTGCACTCTTATACTAATAATGCCCCCTGCTGTGTACCCCCATACAATAATAATGCCCCTGCTGTGCCCCCATACAAAAATAATGCCCTCTGCTGTGTACCCTCATACAATAATAATGCCCTCTGCTGTGCCCCAAGAGTGATAATGCCCCTACTTGCCCCCATACAATATTAACGTTCCCAGATCTGCCCCTAGTAATTATGTCCTCTCATGATTTCCCCCCCACCTGCTGTGCACCAATAGTTAAAAAAAAAAAGGGGAGCAGCTCTTCTTTCTATTCGGGCTCCATCTTGTAAGCCGCAAGGACTGAACCTCCAGAAGGCGAGCCTCATGTCACATCATCACGTCTGCGGGAGAGATCACGTCTGAGGAAGAGGTCATGTCCCGGCATCCCATAGGCTGCAGGTATGAAGTGCCAGTGGCCTATGGGATTGAATGTAGGAGCAGGACGCTGACAGGTTCTGCTCCTACATTCTGTTTACTTTAATGTTCCACTTGCTCACTGTGTGGGCGGAACATCAAAGTGATCGCAGAAACTGTGCAGCCGCAGCTTCTAGGGATGCTTAAAGTGACAGTGTCACAATTCCCACCGGGATCCCGCGGCACCTCAGTGTGCTGTAGCACCCTGGTTGGGAAACGCTGCTCTAAGATATAAAACAAATATTAACCCCTTAACGACATCGGGCGTAAACTTACGCCCTCGCGCCCTGGTACTTGGCGCATCAGGGCGTAAATTTACGCCCGATGTTTCCCCGATCGCTGCGTGTTCACACACAGCGGTCGGGGAAGATGGCCTGCTATAAATCATAGCAGGCCATCTTAGCTTCACGGCACGGGGGGTGGTTAACACCCCCCGTGCTTACGATCGCCGCTATAGGCTGATCAATTCAGATCAGCCAATAGCGGCGATCGGAACCTTTCCGGGTCATCGGCGACCCGATGACCCGGAAAAAAATGGCGGTCGGTGCTGTCCGAGGACGGCACCGACCGCCATTACTGTAAAAAGTAATGGTGATCGCCGTGCCACCGGCCCGATCGCCGTGAACGGCCGGCCGGTACCGGCCGGCCATTCACGGCGATCGGGCCGGTGGCACGGCGATCAGAGTCCCACAATATAGTAAATACCTGCCCTGGACCCCTCAGCTAGGTAGCCGAGGGGTCCAGAGCAGGTATTTGTACATTACTCACCTGTCCCGGGCTCCTGATCGGCGTCTTCCGGGTTCGCGGCATCCTCGTCTTCGTTCGGGTCTTCGGCTTCTTCCGTGACGTCACGTTCGGCTTCTCTCGGCTATTTTCGGCTCCAGCGTCGGCTCTTTCCGTATTTTGCGCTCTGCTGCCCTCTAGCGGCTGATATGTGTAATACACTTATCAGCAGCTACAGGGATGTTCAAATGTAGAAATTTTTTTTTTTTTTTTTTTTTTTCAAATTTTTTTTTTTCTATTTTCCGCACCCTATCGCCGCTGAGTGTTGATCTGCATCGCACGAAAGTGCGCTGCAAATCAGCAACTCCTCCTTTTTGGCGTAGGGTGTTTTTTTTCTATATTCTACTGCCACGGTCTGCTTATAAGTGCCGCACATAAGTGCGGCATTTATCAGCAACTCCTTTGTTGGCGTAGGTTTTTTTTTTATACTTACTGTAAAAAAACACGTAAAAAACACTACATTACACCACACTACATTGAATAAAGTTTGACACTACACCACTACATACCCCATATACCAATCCCCGTATAAAGATGGCCCCCAGGGTGTTTTCGGCGTCAGAGGGATACTTTATTATTACCTCCGACACCGAAACAGCCAGTGAGGATGAATGGGGGGTCCTTCTTTCCTCCATTCATCCTCATCATCCTCATCATCCAGTGACGTGTCTGGGAGTAGCGTAGCGTACGCTGCCCCCCAGACACGTCTTTTCCGCCAGTACCGTCCCAATAAGAGATGACGGTATGGTGTGAAATTCTACAAACTCTGTGAGCGTGCCTTAGGGTACACTTACAGATTTCGGGTACGTGCACACTGCGGAATGGCGAAGGATAACCCTTTGTGCATTCCGCAGCTGGCACCCGCCGGCGGACTGATGCGGGCGCGTGTCTCCACCCGTGTCATAGACTCCATTCTATGCACAGGCGGATTCCATCGTCCATCCAAAGAATGAACACGTTGGACGGAGAGCGGAATCCGCCCGTGCATAGAATGGAGTCTATGACACGTGTGGAGACGTGCGCCTGCATCAGTCCGCCGGTGGGTGCCAGCTGTGGAATGCAGGAAGGGTTATCTGTCGCGATTCCGCAGTGTGCATGTACCCTTAGAGTGTATGTAGGAAGGGACACCCGAATCCAGCCCCCAGATGCCCCCCTCCCCCCCATCCTCGGAGTTAGTGGGAAGATCGTCCGGGAACTGATCTTCCCACTGCTGGATAAAGGTTACCACCCGTACAGGGATAACTTTTATACCAGCGCCCCCTCCTCTGGTCTCTCGCTGCCCTGTAGCTTGCGGCACGATCCGAACATATCAGAAGCAGTAATAGCGCCCTAATATTTAGCAGCCATGGAGCGGACCCAGCGCTTCTGGATATGAGGGACCCCGTATCGCACCAGGGCAACATTTTCCAGGTGACGTCCCCCACACTGGAGAACGGGAGACCCCAGAAGAAGTGCAGAGTGTGGCGTAACAGGGGGATCAGGAAGGACACCATTTCCAGTGTGATGCCTGTCCTGATCCCACCGGCCTCTGCATACTGGATCGCTTCAAGGCGCACCACACGTCACTGGGGTTCTACATTATCTAAATTCTGTCCCTTATTCCTATTTCAGGGGTCACCCTGATCCAGGGATTATTCTGATCGCCATTATGGAGTCGGGAAGGAATTTTTCCCCTGTGATGAGGCTACTGTCGTCTGCCTTAAGAGGGTTTTTTGCCTTCCTCTGGATCAACACAGGTTGAGTTTGATGGACACCTGTCATTTCCAACCTTATAAACTAATAATTGGCCTAATACCCCCAAATAAATTAGAATTGTCCCTTTTCCCCAGCTAAGTAGGTATGGCCGCCATTTCCATTAGAGGATGCCATGTCGCAATTACAAAGCCTCTGTGCGGCCAGGACAGTAGAAACCCCCCACAAGTGACCCCATTCTGGAAACTACACCCCATAAGGAATCTAAGAAGGGGGGCAGCGGGGATATGGCCCCCTGGTGACGGCCACATTTGGGACGTGAAAATGAAAAAAATTGTATTTTTTATTTTCTCGGCACATGTTCTACGTAAGTGCCCGTCACCAGTGGGGTCCATATGCTCACTGCACCCCTTGTTAGATTCCTTATGGGGTGTAGTTTCCAGAATGGGGTCACTTGTCGGGGGTTTCTACTGTCCTGGCAGCACAGGAGCTTTGTAATTGCGACATGGCCTCCATCCTCCATTCCAGCCTCTAAATGGCGCTCTGTCCCTTTGGTGACTTGCCCTGTGCCCATATGGCACATTATGTCCACATGTGGGGTATTTTCGTACTCAGGGGACACTACCCTACACGTTTTGTGTTCATTTTCTTTTTTAACCCCTTGTGGAAATGGAAAAAAATCAAGGCTAGACCAACATTTAGTGTAATTTTTGTAAAATTTTTACTCTAAATCATTAATCTTGTCATGTTTTTTCATTTTCACAAGGGGTTAAAAGATAAAAAAAAACATTTAATGTGTAGAGCAATTTCCCCTGAGTACGGAAATACCCCACATGTGGACATAAAGCGCCATGCGGGTGCAGGGTAAGCCTCCGAAGGGAAGAAGCGCCATTTGGTTTTTGAAGGCTGGATTTGGATGGAATGGATTTCGAGGGGCCATGTTGCATTCAAAAGGCCCCTGTGTTGCCAAGACAGTTGAAACCCCCCACAAGTGACCCCATTATGGAAACTGCACCCCTCAAGGAATGTAACAAGGGGTGTAGTGAGCATATGGACCCCACTGGTGACGGACACAAATGTGGAACAATGTGGCGTGAAAATGAAATATTACATTTTTTACACTATAATGTTGGTTTAGCCTTGAATATATCATTTTCACAAGGGGTTAAAAGAGGAGAAAAAAACAAAATGTGTAGCGCAATTTCCCCCGAGTCCGTAAATACCCCACATGTGGACATAAAGCGCCATGGGGGTGCAGGGTAAGCCTCCGAAGGGAAGGAGCACCATTTCGTTTTTGAAGGCTGGATTTGGATGGAATGGATTTCGAGGGGCCATGTTGCATTCAAAAGGCCTCTGTGTTGCCAAGACAGTTGAAACCCCCCACAAGTGACCCCATTATGGAAACTACACCCCTCAGGGAATGTAACAAGGGGTGTAGTGAGCATATGGACCCCACTGGTGACGGGCACAAATGTGGAACAATGTGGCGTGAAAATGAAATATTACATTTTTTACACTATAATGTTGGTTTAGCCTTGAATTTATCATTTTCACAAGGGGTTAAAAGAGAAAAAAACACACAATATGTGTAGAGCAATTTCCCCCGAGTCCGTAAATACCCCACATGTGGACATAAAGCGCCATGTGGGCGCAGGGCAAGCCTCCGAAGGGAAGGAGCGCCATTTGGATTTTGGAGGTTGGATTTGGCTAGAATGGATGATGAACGCCATGTCGCATTTACAGAGCCCTCCTGCTGCCAAAACACTGGAAACCCCCCACAAGTGACCCCATTCTGGAGACTGCACCCCTCAAGGAATCTAACAAGGGGTGCAGTGAGGATATGGACCCCTTGATGACAGGCACATTTGTGCCATGAAAGTGAAAAAAATGAAATTTTTCCCTTTCACGTCACATTGTTCCACATTTGTGCCCGTCACCAGTGGGGTCCATATGCTCACTGCACCCCTTGTTAGATTCCTTGAGGGGTGTAGTTTCCAGAATGGGATCACTTGTGGGGGGTTTCCAGTGTTTTGGCAGCACGAGGGCTCTGTAAATGCGACATGGCCCTTGAAATCCTTTTCAGTGAAATTCAGCTTCCAAAAGCCAATTGGCGCTCCTTCCCTTTGGAGGCTCGTCCTGCGCCCCCTTGGCACTCTATCGCCACATGTGGGGTATTTCTGTACTCGGGAGAAACTGCGCTACACATTTTTTGTCTTTTTTTGCCTCTTATCCCTTTAAGAAAATGAAAAATTGAAGGCTAGAACAACGTTTTAGTGTAAAAAATAAATTTTTCTTTTTTCACGCCACATTGTTCGGAAAATCTGTGAAGCACCTGTGGGGTCCAGATGCTCACCGCACCCCTTGTTACATTCCTTGAGGGGTGTAGTTTTCTAAATGGTGTCCCTTTAGGGGTGTTTTTTAGGTTTTGACACCCCAGAGCCTCTGCCAACCTGAAGTGGTACAGTCAAAAATGACCAAATATAACGGAGGCGTTGAAATTCACTAGGCGCTCCCTTATATCTGAGGCTTGTGGTTGCGTCAAATAGCGCAATAGGGCCACATATGGGGTATTTCTATAAACTGCAGAAACGGGGCAATAATTATTGGGGTGCATTTCTCTGGTAATAGGTTTATAATTATGAAAAATATTGGATTACAATAAAATCTCTGCACAGAAAATTAAAATTTTCAAATTCCTTACACACTTGGCTTTTATTTCTGTGACTCCCCTAAAGGGTTAAAACACTTTCTGGATGTGCTTTTGCAGAGTTTGGGGGGTGCAGTTTCTGAAATGGGGTGCTTTGTGGGGCTTTCTAACATACAGGCCCCTCAAATACACTTTAAACCTGAACAGGTCCCTAAAAATATCTGATTTTGAAATTTTACTGAAAATTAGGAAATTTGCTGCTAATGTTTTAAGCTTCCTATCGTCTAAAAAAAATGAAAGATAGTTTAATAAATGCCGCCAACATAAAGTAGACATGTTGCTAATGCTATTTAATATATAATTTATGTGGTATAACCACTTTCTGTATACGCAAATAAGTTTCAAAGTTGGAAAAATGCATTTTTTCACATTTTTTCACATTATTTGGGTTTTTTTCATAAAGATTTGTTATGAGTATCGACTCCAATTTACCAGAAATGTAAAGTACAATATGTCACGAGAAAACAATCTCAGAATCAGCCGGATAGGTAAAAGCATCCCGAAGTTATTAATGACTAAAGTGACACTGGTCATATTCATAAAATTTGTCTCTGTCATTAAGGCCATTTCAGGCTCTGTCCTTAAGGGGTTAAGGGAATTGAACGCCTTGTGTAAGTCTAGGTATAAGCACAATGCCTGTTTTGTAGGTGTCGGAGCCCAGTAAGCTTTAGGCTGCATTCCCACGTTCCGTGATGCTGACGGATCACGAACATGGAATGCATGTACGGGAGTCCCCCCGCGGCCGGACAGCATCTGTAATTAGATGCTGGGAGCGGGGGAGACTGTATTCATAAGCGCCGCGCTGTAATGAATCAGCCGTGCGGTGCTGTTACTACAGCGTGGCGCTTATGAATACAGTCTTTCCTGCTCCTAGCATCTAATTACAGATTAGGGGGGACTCCGGTACATGCATTCCGCGTCCGTGATCCGTCAGGATCACGGAACGTGGGAATGCAGCCTTACTCCTGAAAGCCTACGATTGGATATACTCAGGTAACCACTAAAAGGTATCGGCTGATTTCTTCACTATTCTACATGAATCTCCTCTCTAGTTGTCCGACTTACGTCTGGTTTTCTAATCTTGTTATCACTGCTGGCAAATATCCTGTTAGTGACTGTAGATAGAAGGAGGGGGCACTTATTCAGAAACCAACTGAGAAATATATTTGGTAACTTTATGGAACTGAATCGAAATCTGTTGTTAGCTGAACGAGCTTGTATGATAACTTATTTTGTTTTAGTTGTATAATTTTTAATCTATAAAGACCAATTTACAAAACATAACGGCTCTCACCAGAGACAGGAGGTGAAACCTCCGCGGCCTTATTACCCTTCCCTTGTAATCTAGTTCATCTATAAAAGACACAGTCAGGAATAAGCTTACATCTTACAGATTTCTCAAGACAAGAAGAAACATCACGTTCATTGTCCTCGCTCTGTTACCCTTCTCTATACAAGGTACCTTCTGGGTTTTCTACAATAATGTTCATAGTAATGTATATAGTACCTCGAAGCTTCAGCCACAAACTCAGATGTAAAGGGAAAAAAAAGCATCAAGCAGCAGCCATCAAAATGCCAAAAATATTCTTTACTTAGGTTTTTGTTCTTTCTTACATCACCTGCTAAGCATAGTCAGACCTGTACTGATGCCCAACTTAATTCGTTGGCTTTACAGTATAAGCTTTCTGTGTCTATGAATGGACACCCAGTGGTTGTCATGTGACTTATAGCCTATTGACAGATTTATTATCATGTTACCATATTGTATTAAAATGTTTTATAATAAGAAATTGGAATCCTTAACTAAATTGAAGGTAAGGGTGGACACATCTGTAATGCTTCCTGTCAAAGCTGCCAGGACTAATGAACATCGCTATAAAGGGGTACTCCCATCTCATCCAATATAAATAAAGTTATTGTTCCTCCTTCTGATATACTCACTACTTCTGTTGATGGTTTGTTGTCTAGGTTACTGACCACCACCACTAAATCATTGGAATACTTAATGTGACGAGCCCTACCATTGTTCATTGAGGTGGGAATACCTCCATAATGCTACTATACAGTAGTTATATGTAAGAATCATGCACTCCTGGGATATTGGAACAGCTAGGCTGTATTTACAGAGTTTTTGGTGTGTGTGTGTTTTTTTTTAAATAAAATTACAATTTCACAGTACATCTCAAAAATGCCAAAAAGGCTATTTTTTCACCTTCTGTAGTTTTATTTGTTTTGGTTTTTTTACCCAGCCAAATAGGACTAATTTAAAAAATCTACATAAATTTAGAATAATCAGAGAAGAATAAAAAAAAATTGCTCAAAAATATTCACCTGGTACTGACCAGATATAGGCCTGCACCAGTTTTCTTTTAATTTTTGGGTGCAAATCTCAGATTCTGAGAATTTGGGGGCAAATACTCAGAAATAGGCTCAGAAATAGAACTTAGTCCAAAAAATGGGGGCAAAAACCATATATTCACCAAAAAATAGGTGCAACACCCTTGATAAATGTCCCCCTTAGTGTCAACATAACTGAAAATTTATGGCAAATATTTTACCTAATTCTTATTGTTCTTATGAAATTCAAAAATTATTTAAATGTAATATTCTAATGGAATCAATTATCAAAAATTATATTTGAAAAAGAAGTATCTATGATGTGTGATTGTATCTAATGTGTATGATTATATTTTATTACATTTATATTGTATTTCTGTTATTGTAATGCATTTTTTTATTGTTTGTATTAGGAATATTTTATTATATAGATAAATCAGTACTAAACCTCACTATCCAAATGACCAAATCGGAGCTCCGGTAACCTCTATTGTGATAGAAAGGAGAGATCCCACTAATGTCTGCTGCTGAATCATATAAATTCTGTGTATATAGAAATAATCCTCTCTCCTAACATGCAGTACAGCAATACCAGTATGGTGACTGAGATTCTGCTATTAGGATTTCAGAATTTGCAAAGTTTTAGGATTATTTTCTTTCTTCTGCTTCTGATCATGTTCTGTGTGACTGTATGCGGGAACCTCCTGATCATTGTGGTGGTGGCCTCTAGTCGTTCTCTCCACTCTCCCATGTACTTCTTCCTCACACAGCTCTCCTTCTCCGATATCCTACTCTCCACCACCATTGTACCCAACATGCTTCCCATTGTGTTGTATGAAGAAAGTTTTGTGCCTTTTATTGGCTGTTTGATACAATTTTATTTCTTTTTGGTCTCAGAAACACTGGAGTGTCTTCTCCTGACTGTGATGTCCTATGACCGGTATCAGGCCATCTGTAACCCTCTACACTACTCCTTCGTCATGGACTTCATGTTCTGCCGGAAAGCCGTTCTATTGTGTTGGGTCATGATGCTTGCCCTTACGTTGACTCTTACACTAACAATAAGCCAGTTAGAGTTCTGTGGTCCCAACATCATTGACCATTTCTTTTGTGACTTAGATCCCATTCTTAAACTTTCCTGCTCAGATACTTTTTCAATAAAATTAGAAGACATGATCCTGGCTGCACCATTTGTACTTTGTCCATTCGTTATTATTTTGGTCTCCTATGTGTACATTATCTTCACCACCCTGAAGATCCCATCCACAACCGGCAGGAAGAAAACCTTCTCCACCTGCAGCTCTCACCTGGCCGTGGTCTCCTTATATTATGGGTCCATTATTTGCATCTATTTATTTCCAAATAAAGACAATGTAAAGAAGATCCTCTCCCTGTTCTACACGGTGGTAACTCCACTCATCAATCCTATAATTTACAGTCTGAGAAATAAAGAAATTAAACAGGCCTTTATAAAGCTCAAGGGCAAAATTTACTCGGCCCTTCAACTGAGTTGATTTATTGGTCTTTTTTACAGAACAATAAATTGTTCCTTGTTAACCTCTGTGTAGGTGATATTGCACTATGATGTGTGGTCGTAACTAGACACTGATAACCTGGGCTTATAACACCCTCACACTCTCAATCCTGCTCCTCTACTTCTACCTTGAAAGTATACCTTAAAGGAGAAGTCTGGTGTCGGGCATTTTTTTTTTTTTTAAGAGTCTGGAGAAGTTGGCTGAACATAACTCCCCGACTACAGCGTAGGGGTCCGGTTCTCGGTTCGCGGTCCCCAGACGCTCCCTGCCCTGAGTAGAGAAGTGGCTGGGGGATCGGGAACCGGAGCGGCGGATAGCGGAGCCCTGTGCTGGAGATGGGGAAGTAGGTGCATGTTGTTATGTTCAGGCACATCCTCTCTGGCCCTTTTGAAAAAAATTTCCATGCGGGACTTCCGGGCTAACGGTCCATAGCGGCTAATGGCCGCTAATATATATATTTTTTTTCTGCCTTTTGCTGATTGCTGATTTTATGTATGTTGGACTATTGCAATAAATTGCAGTGGTTTTCGCCACAAGATGTCACTATGTATAATTTTGTATATGTTGCACATCTGTTGTCACTATAGGGTTACTGTTTTGTAATTCTGTAAGCCAGTGAGAGATGCTATTTTCCCACTGCCTTCCTCTATTTTCTTTTCTTCTGCGCATTCTCTTCTCCACCACTCACAGGGATTCTTACGCAACCTGAAGGAAGTAGTCACATGGGAAGAGGAAGTGTAGCGTCACCTTAGTCAGTTCCCCTCTGATTCTCCGAGGAGTAGGACACACAGACCAGGCATCCCTACTGCACTTAGCCAGGACCTGGCTATACTTACAGACACTATGCAATGCTAAGTCACTAGAAGAAGACAAGTCAGAAATCACCCCAGCCAAGAACTTCTCTTAACAGAGCAGGGCGGTATCTTAGACAGAGGAACTGACCTGGATAGAGCAAAGCAACCGTATCAAGGTCTACATATTCTATCTTGCAGCGCCGATGACACCGGAAAGATTCAGACACTTAGCTACACTCAGGTTACTAAGACTGGGGCTTTGTATCACCCATGTAGGACGGGTAACCCGACACTGCAGGGCAGAAGGTGGTTCTAGCGACATTTAGGTTGACACACAGGCACAAGTATTCACTTCACAAGTATTCTTCAAGTATTTCCTTCACAAGTTCCAGCAGAGCACATTACTACACTAGGTTGGGGCTCTCCTGACGAATTCCTCTACTCTCCTGACAAACTCCTCTCAACTTCTCTAAGCTCTTCTACTCCTATCCGCACTGAACCAAATCGGCATTGCTACTCTACCTCAGCACTTCAGCATCTCTTCATCATTCAGTGAGCTCAAGTCTCTCAGAAGTCACCTGTTGCACCACTATCCTGTATTGTAAGCGACTTTCAGTAAAGATCTCTTCATTCATTCTACTGGTACCGACAGTTCGGTGGGTCAGTGGGGAATTCTGATGCGGACACGCACTGATGCTCCCGCATCAGAACTCAATGGTCCTAAAGATCATCCGGGATGATTTTTTCTAAGACCGACCGTTCTGTGACCTGGACGGGTCATGGACTGGCCGGTCTCTTACAGCGTTAGAACATAGCCTTACTCTGCAATTGAAGGTAAGGGTGAACAAATCTGGTCGGTAACCTAGACAATGAGAGGGATGGAGTGGGTATGTGTCTATGGGGAATCCGGAGGCAGATCTGCTCCCTCCAAGCACCCCCCTCCCGCACGAGTGGCGTAAGCGTTTGCGTCTGGGCTGCTATGGTATATAACGATCAGGCCCCTGCACTGAGGCAGCGGTCTGATCGTATGAATGAGCTGTCAGGTTCTGATCATGTGCTGTAATGTATTATAGATGGACCTGTAAAAGTTAAAACACATACACACAAATACATACATGCATAAATAAATACACAAATAAAAGAAAATAAATATGAAATAAAAATGAATAAATAAATATTCACATTCCCCATCCCCCTTTATAAATGATCCCCTATAAATGAGATACATATATTTGGTATCGCCGCGTCCATAATGACCCCGTTTATTAATACATTAATTATCCCGCCCGATTAACGCCGCCAAAAAATAAATAGAAAACTAATCAAAATGACAATTTTTTGTTTATCCCACCCCCTAAAAAATATAGATAAAAGCTATCAGAATGTCACATGTACCCAAAAGGTGTACCACTTAAAGCATCAGCTAATGCCCCCCCCCCAAAAAAAAAGCCCTCACATAACTCCATCGGCGAAAAATTAAAAATATTACTGCTTTTACGATATGCAAGACACAAACAGTTTTATAGTATAAATGCCATAAACTATAACAAAATCTATATAACATGGATATCAATGTAATCGTACTGATCTGACTAATAATGATAACATGTCATATGTAAAGTATAGTAAACATTTACAAAAAAAAGATTAAAAAAACACTGCTAAATTGTGTTTTTTATTCATACCACCTCATAAATTTTTTTTATAAAAAACGATCAGGGTGTCACTTGTCCCCCAGAACGGTACAGATGGAAACGTCTTAGGGTCCTATTACACCAGAAGATTATCTGACAGATTTTTTGGAGCCAAAGCCAGGAACAGACTATAAACACAGAGCAGGTAATAAAGAAAAGACTGAGCTTTCTCCTCTATTCAAATCCATTCCTGGTTTTGGCTTAAAAAATCTGATAATCTGTTGGTGTAATAAGGCCCTTACACAAATATTTTAGCACCACAAGGCCTCTGTGACATGGTATAATGGTTTAAAAAAAATAAAATAAAAAATAAAATAAAAAAAGGCCCCCAAATTCCCCAGGTCTCTCTCATGTCTGAGTCCTATGGTTGAGTCCGGTGACGCACTGCGGCCACATATGGGGGATTTCTAGAAAAATTGGAATAAGGAGAATCAATAGTGAGTGGTATTTCTCTGTTAGTATTTGCTGTGTTAGCGGAAAAAAAATTATTGAAATAGAATATCTGCCAAAGAAAATGAAATTTTTAAATTTCCCCTCCAACTTGCTTACACTTCTAAGTTAATAAAAGTATAAAATGTTACTTTGAATACTTTGAGGGGTGCAGTTTTTACAGTGGAGGGATTTATGAGGGTAACTAACATACAGACCCCACAAATCCACTTCAAAACTAAACTTGGCCCTAATAAAATCAGAATAAAAATTTTCATGAAAATGTGAAAAAACGCTGCAAAATTTCGAAGTCCTCTAACATCCTAAAAAGTAAAAAGAAATTCACCAAATGACGTCACCATAAAGCAGACATGTTGTAGATGTTGCAGTAATAATTAGTTTATGTGTCATGACTATCTTTCTTAGGAAAATAGAATTTTGAATATAAATAAATGTAAATTTTTCAAATTTTTGCGCAAATGTCTTTTATTATTTTATTTATTGTAAAAAAAAGCATTGCAGAGTTATCACTACATAAAGAGAGACAGGTCAGATTTTAAAAATAGGCCCCCGGGCATTAAGGCCAAAACAGGCTGCGGAGGCAAAGGGTGGGGGGGTGGGGAAAGGGGTAACAAGGATTTAATAATTCTGAAGAAAAACGATTCTTTTCTCTCCAAAGGCTGTGGAGAAGGCTTAGTATATAAATTTGACAAAGAATCTTCTGCAGTTTAATAATATTTATTGAACAGACAAAAAAATTCTGTTTCTGACTATATTTCTCTAAATCAAAGTTACTAAATTAATGATTTGCTCAAATTCTGTAGAAATCTGCAGAAGAAAAAGAAAATTGGAAAAGACTCTAAAAAAGCTCTTCTTTGTTTTACTTCACACACAATTATTTTACTGTTTTTGGGTTGTAAGAAACACCAATGGGGAAATTTATCAAAAGTAGGGATGGTCCGAACCAAGTTCGGTTCGGGTTCGTACGAACCTGAACTCTGAACCTGAGCCGCTCGCTTCATTGTGTGAACTGAGAGGGTTTTCTACGGCCACAATTCACTGAACTGCAGCTGCAGAAAACTGACATGTCAGTTCTTTGTGGCGCTGATGGCAACAACGGCCATACTTTTACGTAGTTTGAACATAGCCTCACTGTGTATAGCCTCACTGTGTATACTCCCTTCATCACACACATGATAAAAACCTGTTCTAAAGTTTGTTTGTTTTTAATGAGGTTTTTAGCGAACCATTTGATTAAACTAGTGTACCATCTCACCAAGTTAAAGGTGAAGTCTGGCAAAAAATTTTATGAAAGTATTGTATGGGCCCCCCCAAAAAAATTATACAAATTATCGATATACACTTATTATGAGAAATGCACATAAAATGCTTTTTTCCCTGCTCTTACTACTACATCAAGGCTTCAATTCCTGGATAACATGGTGATGTCACTTCCTGGATAACATGGTGATGCCACTTCCTGTATAACATGGTGATGCCACTTCCTGGATAACATGGTGATGTCACTTCCTGGATAAAGTGGTGATGTCACGATCCAACCCCCAGAGCTGTGTGGCTGTGGCTGCTGGAGAGGATGATGGCAGGGGGATGCTCAGTGTCCCTCCAGTGCCCTGTGTCCCTCAGTGTCCCCCTGCCATCATCCTAAGCCAAAAGGAGGTGGCTTAAGATGGATCCTTTATGCCCGAGTTATTGTCCGAGAGGCCAGTGTTAGGAACCATCTTTCTGAGGTCACCATAACATAGTGAGATGGTACACTCAATTTGATCAAATGGTCTGATAAGAACTTAACTTCATTTAAAAAAAAGTCTTTAGAACAGGTTTTTACCATGTGTATGACAGAGAGAGTATACACAGAGAGTCCTGACAGGTTTCTGCAGCAATTTTCTCTTTTTGTCTGAACAGTGTGAACAGGGCTGTCAAAAGTTACTTTTAGTGACAGGTCTGCTTTAAGGATAGCAATATTTCTTTTCCATCAAATACGTTTTTAAGGGTCATATGGTGAAATAAAGTGCTAAATATCAATGTGTCACGTGACTAAATAATACAGTATAATAGGGATAAATTATACACATCAAGTTCATGATACAGTATACATCATGAGAAACCACTCGTAGGGCCGATAACATGGCTTTATCATCCATCATCCATCATCTTTTCTTACCACAAACCATTAGATATATAATCATAGAGGCCTGAATCTCTTTGTTCCTCAGACTGTATATCATGGGGTTCAAAAGGGGCGTCAGTACAATGAAGACGAGGGAAATGAACTTGTTTACTGGCACCGAGTGTCCTCTGTACGGGACCATGTAGATGATGAGCATAGACCCGTAATAGGTGGAAACAACCACCAGGTGAGAGCTACAGGTGGAGAAGGTTTTCTGCCGGCCCGATGTGGAGGAGATCCCAAAGATGGTGATAAAGATGGAAACATATGATATGATAACTAATAGGAAAGGCAACAGAATAATAGGAAACGAGAGGACAAGCATCTCAATACCAACACCGGTGGTATCTGAACAGGAAAGCTCTAGAAGGGGAGCAAAGTCACAGAAGAAGTGGTTTATCACATTTGGCCCACAATAGTCTAAGTTTAATACAAGTAAAAATGTTATAAGCACCAACATAAAGCTTATAGCCCAGGAGGAGATGACCAGGCCGTATCTAAGCTGGACGCTCATCATTGAGATATAATGTAACGGTTTACAGATGGCCAAGTACCGGTCATAGGACATGGCGGTCAGCAAGAAACACTCCGCACACACTGTTCCACCATAAAGATAAAACTGAGTGAAACACTCAACCAAAGGTATAAAACTTCCTCCCTTTATAATAACTTCCATCATCTTAGGAACAATGGTGGTTACCAGTATAACGTCTGTCAGAGCCAAATGTCCAAGGAAGAAATACATGGGAGAGTGGAGACGTCGGCTCGTGGACACCAGGAGAATGATCAAGAGGTTCTCACATATAGTCACACAATACATGAGAAGAACAATAGAGAAGAAAGACAACTTGTAATCATATAGAGCCGGGAATCCCAGGATAAGGAACTCTGAGACGGAGGTGGAGTTCTTCTCATTCATCTTTATCTCCAAATGTTATATGCAGGTGTCTCATAGAACAATGTGACAACTTTCTTGACTGATGATGAACAAGACTTCGACAGCAGAGAACATATAATATAAGACTTGGCGAATATATTGACTGGAATGGAAATGACTTAGAAAGGACAATGCTGTATCATTTATCCCACTCTGTTTCTGTAGGTCTATAGAAGATACAATGGTTGTGTATTTTATGAAACCGGTTTGTTCTGAAAATCAGAATGCCTTAGGCTATCATGTCCTTTTATTATATGCAAAAACCATCAACCCCAAGGAAGGAGACATCAGAGACCAGATTACGTCAGATTCTCGTAACATCGACTCTCAGGGTGTTTAAATGAGAGAGAAAACAGTAATAAGTCCCAGGGCTAAAAATCAGGTTTATAAATTGCAATATTTATCTAAACCAAAGATATAGAAGATGTGTTAACTGTAGAAAGTCATTATAGAAGATGGTAATGTTTAAAGGGTACTGTACTTGTTATAATCCTGCCCGGTTAACCCTTCAAAGTGGTGACAGGTGATGATAGTGCTGTCACTGCTGTCACTGAGCCCCTGACCTCCATTGGCCGGAGCGGAGCTGTTTGCTGTTTGCCAGTAGTAAACACACAGGACTACTCTTCCCTTACTTCTCAGGCCAATCACAGGACAGCACATACTCCTCTTTGCTATACCTGAACATTAAGGCTGACACTGTCCGGGGCTGATGTTTTTTTTTTTTTTATTAAAATTTTTATTTATTTACTGTATATAACAAAGAAAATAACACTTATTTGGAACATACACAGTTTCATTATCCAACATCACCATACCCTTTACCGTTGAACCCTAACCCATCACCCCCTCACCGAGCAAGAACGGGAAAATAAATAAAAATAAATAAAGTTATTTCTACAATGCTTTCCTACTATTCCTTCCCTCTTCCTCCTTCCTCCCCTACATCCCTCTACTTACCTCTCTACTCATAACTTTCGTATAAACTACAAGCCACACTTGGGGTTTTTGGGGACATCCAATTCTTTAGTATGTGCAATCCTGCTGTAAAAAGTAACCTGTTTAACCTCAACGTAGCATCTTTTTTCCTACTTGATTATCATCCCCCAACAGCACCATACCGGGCGAAAAAGAGAAATCTAATCAGAGTTCATTAACTATTTCATTGATCACTCCACTCCAATAATCTCTTATCTTAGGGCAATTCCTGGGTCTGCTCTACATCTAACATAATTGGGGGAGTCTCTTTTGTTTATTTTAAATAAAAAGAGGGGGTATAACATAATTTATTAACAATGTTGAACTGGATCATCTGGTGATTGCTATTAGAAGAGACAAGCCTGATGTTTTGCAAAATCCTTTGCCATCCCTCTTCCGAGAACCCTCCAAGATCTTTTTCCCAACTACCCCTGCTTTAAGTAATCACTACAAACAAACTCCCTCAACTTGGCATAGAGTCTCGCTAATACTTTTCTCTTGTCTCCCATATCTAATAACCTTATCACCTCAGGTGACTCATGGACCGAAAAGCATTCCTTCTTTTCTGATGCCAGATAGGCGTAGCTCAATCTTCGATATTCCAACCAGGTTCCACCCTTTAAATGATACTCCCTTTGCAGATCTTCCCAAGTTAAAACATCCTGCACTTTCTCTATGCCCCCTTCCTCAAACCCTGAACATCCTTCAACTTAAAGATCTTCCACAAGTTAACCCTGTCACACAGTGGGGTCTTATCAATTGCTCCCGTTATTTTAAGAGTCTTTTTTACATGCTTCCAGCTTTTTTCCACAATCGGACTGAAGGAAAGTTGTCCCATTCCCTTTTCTCCAACTGACCAGACTCCAGTATCCCTATTATATCACCACACTTCCTCCCTCCAGTTCTCAACACCCATTGGAGAAATGCTACTGTACATTGTCTCCTTCTCACCATACAGTAGATGTAGCTGGGTGGCTTAAGAATATAGTCTCAAATCTGGGACCCCCCCCCCCCCATTCTGGGGCAAACAAAAGTTCTTAAGGTGGATTCTTACCTCTTTCCTTCCCCATATTAACTTATTTAATAATTGTTCCATTTTCTTAAAGGATACTTCATCAATCCATACTGGAGTTTCAGCAGTTTAGGCTTTCCATAACTGGGATTATATATTTTTTTTCTATAAATTCCTCTACTTTCCCCGACACCTGCACCCCCAGATACCAAAAGCTCTTAAAATGTTGAGGACCTGGGTAATCCACCCATGGACTTGAGAGGGGCATTAAAATAGACTTAGTCCAGTTTATTCTTAGCCCTGCCAGGCTACCATAATCAAATCCACTTATTCCCGGGTCTTCTCTGATGATCGCAGGCAGGGGTTCTATTGCCAGTATGAACAACATTGGAGACAATGGACACCCCTGTCTGGTGCCTCTCTCTAGCTTAAACCTCTCTGAGTAGTTTAATCATCTCGACAAATTTCTCTCTCAAGCCCATTTTTCTCAGTACCACCTAAAGGAACTCCCACTCCACCCTGTCGAACGTCTTCTCCGCATCCAAAGACAGGATGGAGTGGGAGCCCCCATCAGATCACACTTGTACATTATGAAATAACCTGTTAATACTATATTTTATATGGCAGCCCGGTATAAAGCCTCTCTGATCGGGTGGACCAATTGTTTTAACACTCCCTTTAACCTATTGGCCAATATCCTAGCATACAGTTTGTCACCCACATTCAGCAAGGATATTGGCCTATAGGATCCGTTTTGTCAAGATCTTTCCCCTCCTTATGAAAAAGTATAATCCATAGCCTCCCTCATCGAGTCCGGTAGGTTTCCTACTTCTATTGATGACATCATAACTCTATATAGAGCCGGGATTAACTGCCCCCTATATCTCCTGTATGTCTCATGAGGCAGCCCGTCTCTTCCAGGAGAGGAATTGCCCTGTAATTGTATTAGAGCTCTGTTGAACTCCTCTACTGAATGAGGAGCCTCCAAAATCTCCCTTTTTACTCCTGGATTACTGAGATATAATTTTTCTCCTTTTGATTTTTTTTTTTATTATTCCCATAATTTGCTTGTTTGGTTTGCCGCTACCTAGGTACCACTATTTCTGCTGCTACCTAGGTACCACTATTTCTGCTGCTACCTAGGTACCACTATTTCTGCAGTTATCTAGTTACCACTATTACTGCCGCTACCTAGGTACCACTATTTCTGCTGCTACCTAGGTACCACTATTTCTGCTGCTACCTAGGTACCACTATTTCTGCAGTTATCTAGTTACCACTATTACTGCCGCTACCTAGGTACCACTATTTCTGCCGTTACCTAGTTACCACTATTTCTGCCGCTACCTAGTTACCACTATTTCTGCCGTTACCTAGGTACCACTATTTCTGCCGTTACCTAGTTACCACTATTTCTGCCGTTACCTAGTTACCACTATTTCTGCTGCTACCTAGGTACCACTATTTCTGCCGTTACCTAGTTACCACTATTTCTGCTGCTACCTAGGTACCACTATTTCTGCCGTTACCTATGTACCACTATTTCTGCCGTTACCTAGTTACCACTATTTCTGCCGTTACCTAGTTACCACTATTTCTGCCGCTACCTAGTTACCACTATTTCTGCCGTTACCTAGGTACCACTATTTCTGCCGTTACCTAGTTACCACTATTTCTGCCGTTACCTAGTTACCACTATTACTGCCGCTACCTAGTTACCACTATTTCTGCCGTTACCTAGTTACCACTATTACTGCCGCTACCTAGTTACCACTATTTCTGCCGCTACCTAGTTACCACTATTACTGCCGCTACCTAGTTACCACTATTACTGCCGCTACCTAGTTACCACTATTTCTGCCGCTACCTAGTTACCACTATTACTGCCGCTACCTAGTTACCACTATTACTGCCGCTACCTAGTTACCACTATTTCTGCCGTTACCTAGTTACCACTATTTCTGCCGTTACCTAGTTACCACTATTTCTGCCACTACCTAGGTACCACTATTTCTGCCACTACCTAGTTACCACTATTCCTGCCGCTACCTAGTTACCACTATTCCTGCCGCTACCTAGGTACCACTATTTCTGCCGTTACCTAGTTACCACTATTTCTGCCACTACCTAGGTACCACTATTTCTGCCACTACCTAGTTACCACTATTCCTGCCGTTACCTAGTTACCACTATTTCTGCAGTTACCTAGTTACCACTATTTCTGCCACTACCTAGTTACCACTATTTATGCCGTTACTTAGTTACCACTATTTCTGCCGCTACCTAGTTACCACTATTTCTGCCGTTACCTAGTTACCACTATTTCTGCCGTTACCTAGTTACCACTATTACTGCCGCTACCTAGTTACCACTATTTCTGCCGCTACCTAGTTACCACTATTTCAGCCGCTACCTAGTTACCACTATTTCTGCCGTTACCTAGTTACCACTATTACTGCCGCTACCTAGTTACCACTATTTCTGCCGTTACCTAGTTACCACTATTACTGCCGTTACCTAGTTACCACTATTTCTGCCGCTACCTAGTTACCACTATTTCTGCCGTTACCTAGTTACCACTATTACTGTCGTTACCTAGTTACCACTATTTCTGCCGTTACCTAGTTGCCACTATTTCTGCCGTTACCTAGTTACCATTATTACTGCCGCTACCTAGTTACCACTATTTCTGCCGTTACCTAGTTACCACTAGGTCCCTAGGTTAAATCCATCCACTTGGTCAGTTCTTCAGGAGACTGGAAGAACCAAGTCCTTTCTTCCTTTATAACTCTCAGCTTCGCAGAATATAACATTGCATACTGGATACCATTCTCAACCTTTTTTTTTTTGCATTTACAAACTTAGCTCTGGTCTTTTGTGTCTCTACTGAAAAGTCAGGATAGATTGAGATCCTGTTATTATTATACTTTAATTCTCCAGTCTCCCTGGCTCTCCTATAATATCTCTGTCCCTAGATATTACCATCTTTGGGATCAATGGACACAGAAAATTTCCTACAACCGCCCCTTTGGATGGAATCCTATGCGCCCTTTCAATGGCTGGGGAAGTGGACATTGCCTCAGGGAACGTTTTTTTTCAACCATGTTTCAACAAACATTTTTTTCTTACCCCTCTCAGGGATCCCCCACAATCCCTAAGTTGTTCCTTCTGGATCTGTTTTCCATATCTACCATTTTCTTCTTGAGCATATTGTTATTCTTTTGCACCTCCTCCACTTCCCTATTGATTTTACCTAGATCGTCCTCCACTCCACTCACACGGGTTTCAACCTCCCTTGTCGCTCCCTCATACTCCCTACTTGCCCTGTGAGGCTTTCCGAAGAGTTGCATTTTGTTACTTCTGCCAGTATTTTTCCCAATGAATCAGTTTCCATTTGAACTGTCCCGTCCTGGGTTTTGTCCATTTCCTCTGTATTATTCCCTTTTTGGTTTTTCCCCGCTCGGCTATTCCCTACTGGTTGGCTTTGGGAAAGAAACGTATCTATCTTATTAGCTGATTTTGAGTCTCTCACGTCCACTCCAGGGCTCTTTAAACCTTTATGAGACATAATAGGCGTTCGGAACTCAGCCACTGTTTTACTGCCTTACTTCCTTCTCACACACAGATGCACTTCACCTTACAGCAATATTCCTCTTACCATCAGATTATCAACCAGACCCGTCTGAATTGCTGTTAGTCAAATACTGTGCATCAAAAGAACTATATGGAACTATTATGGTTATTAATATTTATTTAATATAATATTTAATTATGGTATTATGGTTATTAATGGTTACAGTAAGCCCTTTTCTGCTAATTCTTTAGTTAGCCAGACAAAACCTAGCCAGGTTAGTAGCAGGTGAAAGACACCAGTAGTATTTTGAAGACTCCTTGTTATACTCATCTGCTCCTGCTGAGATGAGCCCCTCTCCCTGGGGTCTCCTCGACGGGCGAACACTGAGAATCACAGCCGGTTCTCCACGCCCTCCCCGGGTGCAGAGAATTTGTCCCGGCAACCTCTATGGTGTCCCGAGTCGTGTTTTTTTGTTCTCCGGCTCTCTCACCGCTGATCTGCAATCCAGCTGCGTGTTCCCTCTCCCCCTCAGCTCTCTCACAGTGTCTTGGGAGGAAAGAGAACACCTACAGCCACCCTCTCTCAGCTTCCTCCTCGGGTCCATAGTCCATCCGGGTGCGGCTCTCTCACCACCGCTCCCGTTCCGCCTCGCCTCCACTCACCACGTAGCTTCCTTCTTACTCCATGCGTCCCAAGCTTGACAAAGCAGCGGTTCACGCGGGTACGCTCTCCCCAGCTATGCGTTCCATAGTCATATGGTATGATCTGGCTTACTATTAGCAACCAGCGTTCTCAGACTGCTATTTCACCAGGCATCAACAGCAATTGCTCATAAACGTCACATTAATGGCCAGGACCTAAGCTTCAATCGGGGTTTGGAAACAGGATTAGCCCGATGCACTCAGTGGACGGAGGAGAGCAAACCTTAGCTCCTCCTCTTCCTCATCCTCCAATCTGCATCAGGGCTGATGGTTTACACAGTACAATGCTATAGATGGCATGTGGAGGGAGAAGGGGTAACTGATGCACTGGGTTAACATGGTGCTAAGTGATTAAAAAGGTAAGAAACAGAATCTTCAGCAAAACAGTAAGTAAAGGGTTGTACAAAGTATCGAGCTGCTACTGTTGCTGATAATGATGCACAAAAGGAAGCACTGTGGACATAAAGCAGTAGGTATCCTGGCATTTACAAAAAAAGGATAGCTGCCCTAAGCGTTATGGATTGTGAGAGATGAGAGGGGAGCCTTGATTTACCTTTCATGAACAGTGTAAACCATTTTAAGCAGACTCAGCTTGCAGGTACACAGCCCAGGCTTTCTCAGGTTGTCTTTCTTGCACATAGTAGTTAAATAGTTACTTAGTTAGTATGGTTAAAAAAAGGCACATGTACATCAAGTTCAACCAAGAAGGGGGTGGGTGAAGGGAAGGGGGATGGATGATGGGTAGATTCTGTACATATGCATTTATTTTATTTTGAGCTAAGAACTTGTCTAAGCCTGTTTTGAAGCCCTCCTCTGTCTTTACCGTTTTAGTAAAGCTCCACCCCCACATCCTGTGGTCTGTCTTGCTCTAACTGTTACTAGAGACAAGTTTTCCCTACCAACAGGACAGTAGATTGTAGACTTTACAGCTATTTTTTTTCTAGGTAAAGAGTCATTTTTGGTAAATTAAGTTTTACAAATATGATAGGAATGGCAGGCATTTCATAGGATAGTAATTTATTTTGCGTATTCTGATTACAGCTAATGACAATGAGAATCCTAGAAGGGGTGGAGAGGTTTTTAAACTAGGGATGTGGAGGGAGGACAATGTAGTATGTAATGTAGTGGCAGATAGGTTAGAGAGGGGACAGAACATTGAGGAGGGAGGAGAAGGGTCCTGTGGGGGGAGGGTAAGAGCAGTGGATAGGGAGAAGGGACCTGTGGGGGGAGGATAAGAGCAGTGCATAGGGAGATCCATATGTTGCGGATGGACAGTGAGGATGATTGTAGCCACAGCACAGTAATAAATCCTATTTCTTATAATGAAGCGGTTAAACTCAATGGTAATATAAAGTGTATGGTTACTAATGCCAGAAGTCTAGCCAGCAAGATGGCGGAGCTGGAGGCCTTGGTTCTGGAGGAGTCCATTGATGTGGTTGGTGTGACTGAGACATGGCTGGACTCCTCACATGACTGGGCTGTCAATATTCAGGGATTTACATGGTGGGCAGAAGGGGAGGAGGAGTATGTCTGTATGGTATAAGGACCGGGTGGGCAGAAGCGGAGGAGGAGTATGTCTGTATGGTATAAGGACCGGGTGGGCAGAAGGGGAGGAGGAGTATGTCTGTATGTCAGAAATGATATTAAAGTGAGTGTAAAAGATGCAATAGTGGGCGATGACTGTGATGATGTGGAAGCATTATGGGTAGAACTACAGAAGGAGGTAAAGAGTGAAAAAATTATTCTTGGTGTAATCTATAGACCCCCCAACATTACTGAGGAGGTAGATGGCCAGTTGAATAGACAAATGGAGCGGGCTGCCCGGGAGGGGACAGTAGTGGTAATGGGGGACCTCAACTACCCAGATATAGATTGGGGTCACGGTTCAGCTAAATCCACAAAGGGGGGGAATTTCTTACCCTCCTGCAGGATAATTTTCTGGGCCAGTTTGTGGAGGAGCCAACTAGAAGTGATGCCTTGTTGGATCTGGTTATTTCTAACAACGCTGAGCTGGTTGGGGATGTCACTGTCCATGAACACCTGGGGAATAGTGACCACAATATAGTGACTTTTAGCTTAAAGTGTAGAAAAGAAAAACATGTTGGGAGGGCAAAAACTCTTCATTTTAAAAGGGCCAATTTTCCTGGGTTAAGGGCAGAACTTCAGGGCATAGACTGGGAGCGGCTGCTGTCACATACGGATACAGCTAATAAATGGGAAATCTTCAAATCCACATTAAATAACTGTACTGCCAAATATATTCCTATGGGTAACAAATATAAACGGTTAAAATCCAATCCCACATGGCGACAACCGAGGTTAGAAGGGCTATAAATGAGAAAAAAGGGGCATTCAAAAAATATAAATCAGAGGGGTCAGCTGTATACAGTACAGATCAGAGGGGTCAGCTGTATACAGTACAGATCAGAGGGGTCAGCTGTATACAGTACAGATCAGAGGGGTCAGCTGTATACAGTACAGATCAGAGGGGTCAGCTGTATACAGTACAGATCAGAGGGGTCAGCTGTATACAGTACAGATCAGAGGGGTCAGCTGTATACAGTACAGATCAGAGGGGTCAGCTGTATACACTGCAGATCAGAGGGGTCAGCTGTATACAGTACAGATCAGAGGGGTCAGCTGTATACAGTACAGATCAGAGGGGTCAGCTGTATACAGTACAGATCAGAGGGGTCAGCTGTATACAGTACAGATCAGAGGGGTCAGCTGTATACAGTACAGATCAGAGGGGTCAGCTGTATACAGTACAGATCAGAGGGGTCAGCTGTATACAGTACAGATCAGAGGGGTCAGCTGTATACAGTACAGATCAGAGGGGTCAGCTGTATACAGTACAGATCAGAGGGGTCAGCTGTATACAGTACAGATCAGAGGGGTCAGCTGTATACAGTACAGATCAGAGGGGTCAGCTGTATACAGTACAGATCAGAGGGGTCAGCTGTAGCCTTTAAACATTACAAAGAAGTCAACAAAACCTGTAAAAATTTAATAAAAGCATATAAAAAAAAAATCATATAAAAATATTTTTTTTAAAAACCCCTCCCTAATAAAAATTAATTGCACCAGAATTTAAGTGCCCAATAACAGCCAGTTGTATACTACAAAAACAGGCATATCAGGAAGCAGGTGCTGGATCAATTTAAGAGGGGTACTGCTGGAATCAGCATGGCACTGCAGAATGGTGAGTATATAAAAAAAAAATTTTAGCAGGCTTCTTGATAGATTTGCTTTAAAGGGGTAGTTTACAAAAAAAAAGTCTTTTAAATCAACCAGTGCCAGAAAGTGCCAAAGATTTGTAATTTACTTCTATTAAAAAATCTCAAGTCTTCCAGTACTTATCAGCTGCTGTATGTCCTGCAGGAAGTGGTGTATTCTTTTCAGTCTTACACAGTGCTCTTTGCTTTCACCTCTGTCCGTATCAGGAACTGTCTGGAATAGGAGAGGTTTTTTATGGGAATTTGCTACTGCTCTGGACAGTTCCTGAATAGAGATGATAGAACATCGGAAAATCTTAGGTTTTATAGAGCTTGAACCTTGTCAAACCTTCCCCCATTTGATTCCTGATGCCTTCCCGGTCTGTGGGGAAGGAGGAGACAGCCCGGGTATCGCCTGGAATTCCGGGATTCAGGCTAGGTAATAGGCTGTATCCCGGAATTCCAGGCGGTACCCAGGCTGTCTCTCCTGGGAAGGTATCAGGAATCAAATACAGAAGGTTCGACAAGGTTCGAGTTCTGTAGAACCAATGTTCTATCATTTCTATTCATGCCATGGACAGAGGTGGCAGCAGAGAGCACTGTGTCAGACTGGAAAGAATACATCACTTCCTGCAGGACATACAGCAGCTGATAAGTACTGGAAGAATGGAGAAAGTATAAGAGAGAAAGAAATCTCTGCCTGGTGCCGGAGAAAACTGTAAGAGCAACAGTTCAAAGAACTAACAAAAACGTCCAGCATCAGTCTGCAGTGGACGGAAATGTTCATGGGTACACAACCAAGACCATTGCGATAGCTCCGGCCGCTATGTTCCAGCAGAAAATACTGCCAGCATATGGAAAAGAAAAAGTTATAAGTAGCAAAAAAGCCATAACTGGTGGCAACAACAAACACATCAAAAAGTGGAGTTATCCCAACGACATGAAATGTGAGATCAGAGCCCAGCTCCCCATAACGATAATTAACCTGCGAAGCCAAGCGCCCAAAACATCCTAGTACATGTAGATTACCCAGTGTGCCCCTGAGGTCTTCAAAGCATTCGACCAGGGTTTCTTTAAAGCTGATCCTCACCAGTGCTCATCGCAAGGTGGGATGGACTTGCTGCGGCAGACAACCCCCTGGCTTGGCTTGCCAGTGGTGGTGGGTGAGGTGCAGCTGGAGACACGTAGGAAGGTTGGCTGGCAGGGACAGAGCAAGACTCACGGCTGGTACCGGGACAGCAGCCATGGGCTGCAACCACAGACAGCGGGCAGGAATCACAGGCAGCTGGGACCAAATGCTATGGGAAGCATGCTGAGGCTCCAATAGAGGGGTTAGAGAGGTGCCTGGATTTATAGGGGAGTGTTGGGTGCAATTGACCAATTAGGGTTGTACTGTCCCTGTAAATCTGCAAGAGCCGACGCAAGCCCTAGGAGGCAGGGGACGTGCGTCGGCCAAAGCAGGACAGAGCAGGAGGACCCATGCACATGGGCTCCAGCGTCTGCTAGAGACTGCCAGCAGGGAGAGCAGGTGCGTCAGCGACCTGGAGCACGGGCCGCCGCCGCATCCCTAACAATGATTACACTGCCTTAGGCAATGCATGAAGTCAAGGAACCAAGTGACATTTAGGGCGCTTGGTTAAGTGTCCCTGTAAGGACTGTAGCCTGTAGAATGACAAACTTATTGTGGGTGCTGATGATTTATGGCTGGTCTGTTGGGTGTCGCACGTTGGCCAAATTCTATGCTCTCTTTTCACTGTACAATGAACATTCAGGCCAAGTGGTGCTGGTAATTCTTCTGCGCATATCGCTATGATACAGGCTGCAGAAATACTCTCAGGTCAGCCGACAATTCTGAGATTACTCCTCCGCGATTTTCTCGACCTTCAGCCTTGTCTTGGAAGGTTTTAATCATTCTCGTGGACTGCTGTAGTTTTGCTTTAGGGAAGATTAACTCAGACTTGACTGTATCCAAGCACTCCTCCAGCTCAGTTATCTATAGCACAATGACAGGACAGCTGAAGCCCCGGGAGAATCATATCGTCCAATTCACTGCCTTACTACATGCACGACTGCTGGGACCCGATAATCCTATCCTCTGTGTCTGGAGAGACGGGCACCACCTTGCCTTTTCCCTTGTCAGGAGGAGGAAGGGCCGCCTCCCATCTCGGCCAGTGCGGTTCTCAGAGGGTTCCCCTACACATAGAAAAAGCCCTGAAATGAGTGAAGCGGAAGGACAGGTAACGGAAAGCCTGGTGGTCGGCTCACACCGCTACCATACACATGCTGGAACTAAAAATGAAGTTTTTGAGTTTAGTCTACATACCGTAGGTTATTGCCTCTATCAAAATGCTGCAGTTGCCCATAAAGAAAGTAGGAGACCCTGGACTGTCATCTCGGACTTTTCCCGACAACCAATCGAAGGCCAAGCTGTGAGGAGCTGAGGGACAAAGGAAAAATGTTGTGTTTCATTTATTGTTTAGTTTGTGTTGTCTTAAATACACGGTTTACCATATGGAGAGGATGACACCATAACTTTATTTAGCAGGTTAGAACTTTTACAGCCATTTTTCTTTTTCTCTTAACACTTTAGTTGCTGTTCATGTCATGAACCAAGGTCCTACAATAACAAACATGGGACGGGAGTGCCAGGCTATTCCTGCCCCTAAATGAAAAGATGTTTGCCTATCCTATACAGATGTAGCCAGGGTTAACTTGATCACAATGACGCATTTTCCTCCCTGACACAGTTGTTGCCTCAGGGATCACGTTAACCCTGGCTACATCTGTAGGTAGTCACTAATACACTTTTTTCAATCTTCACATTTTCTTTCTTCATTGCCAACCACAGATATCTCCTCATAGAAGACTGAATATCTTTGTTTCTTAGACTGTAGATAATTGGGTTTAGAAGGGGGGTCAGTACAATGTAGACGAGAGAAATAAACTTGTTAATAGTCAGTGAGTGTCCTCTGTACGGGACCATGTAGATGATGAGCATAGACCCGTAATAGATAGACACAACCACCAGGTGAGAGCTACAGGTGGAGAAGGTTTTCTGCCGGCCCGATGTGGAGGGAATCCCAAAGATGGTGATAAAGATGGACACATACGATATGATTATAAATAAGAAAGGTAACAGAATCAATGGTACAGAAAGGACAATCATGTCGATACCCACCCCGGTGGTATCTGAACAGGAGAGTTCTAAAAGTGGAGCAAAGTCACAAAAAAAATGGTTAATAACATTGGACCCACAGAATACTAAGTCACATAACAATATAAGTGTAATAAGCACCAACATAAAGCTTATAACCCAGGAGGAGATGACCAGGCCGTATCGAAGCTTCACATTCATCAATGACACATAATGTAACGGTTTACAGATGGCCAAGTAGCGGTCATAGGACATGGCGGTCAGCAAGAAACACTCCGTACACACTGTTCCACCATAAAGGTAAAACTGGGCTAAACACCCAACATAAGGTATAACGCTCCCTTCTCTTACAATAACGTCCAACATCTTAGGAACAATGGTTGTTACCAGTATAACGTCTGTGAATGCCAAATGTCCAAGGAAGAAATACATGGGAGAGTGGAGACGTCGGCTCGTGGACACCAGGAGAATGATCAAGAGGTTCTCACATATAGTCACACAATACATGAGAAGAACAATAGAGAATACAAGATACTTGTAATCATTCAGATCTGGGAATCCCAGGATAAGGAACTCGGAGACGGAGGTGGAGTTGACTTCATGGATCTTCATCTGCCAAAGTTCTATGAAGTGTCTTGTAGAACGTTATAATGATTTATAATGATTTGCAGCAACTTTTTAAAAAAAAAAATATTAAATTTTATAAGAGTTCTATTTATCTGCAAAGTTCATCTTACTCCTTACTCCATAACGGGATTTGATGTAAGAGTCTTCCTAGGGTTTGCAGATATAATACAATAGATATCTCCTGTAGCCTGGAAGATGATGTAGACTGGAGTCTTCTGAAAATAAAAATTACTCAGTGTATCATGTCATCTCTATATATCCGAGCCTAAAGCTCTGAGGAAGCGGCCACCAGAGACGGTTATTGCACCTCGTTCTATGGAACAGCGACTCTCATGATATTTTTTAATAAATAAGAAAAAATAAAAATAATGGGCTCAAAATAATGAGTAGAAATTTAAAAGAAATGTTTGCAATATTATATTTGTTTTTCAAAATTGTAACTTGGTTTAAGAGCAACGTTTTGTTTTAAGAGATCATGGTACTGGGTGGGAGGCCCATGGTCTGCATAGCGGGGTCTACAGCCCTGTACTCTGACCAGGAAGTCTTCCTCACCTTCCAAATCATGGCAGATCCACTTCAGGCTGGGGCTTACATCAGGGGACAGAACTGTGGAGGTAATCTCTCTATAGCTGTAACCCCTCTCCCCGTTTAGAGAGTGCTGCATTTATGTGCCCACTTACTGCATGGCCTGATCATTCCTTCATGCCCCACACAGTCTCTGGGCGCCCTTGTGTTTCCCATCCTCTCCATTCCTGCTATAATGTGCCTGCACTCACACTCAGCTACACACTACTGCTATAATGTGACTGCACTCACACTCAGCTATACACACTGTTGCTGATATTATGTGCTTACTATACATTATACACCACATGCTGACCGTTTTATTATACAGTAACTTATATTACCACAAATTCAGCTGTTTCTAAATGTTTGTTTCATTTGTTTTAAATGTTATGCAGGATAAAATAATCATTATATTTGGGGTGTGGAACCAATTGTCTGCATTTCAATTATTTCTTATGGGAAAATTTGCTTTGGTTTAAGAGTGGATATGGATTACAAGCGCGGTCCCTGAACAAATTATGCTGCCTAGTAAACCCAGGCAAGTGCTGTGCTGAGTCCTTAACTATAAGCACGTTTAGGTAGATAGACATGATTGTCTGTTGGCCATCGGCTCATTGCACTGTCAATTACTCTTGTGACTGCAGGCAGCTCTGTACCTCTATGCTCCAACGCTCTTTGACAGATGTGCGCAGAGAGGCACAGAAGGGGGAAGAGGACAGGACATCAGAGAAGCCAGGAGCCAGTAGAAGCTGAGTATTTTTTTTTGCACAGAGGGTCCTGATACTATATGGGGGCCAGGGGCATAGCTAAAGGCTGATGGGCCCTGGTGCAAAATATTAGCTTGGGGCCCCCCATCTCACCCAATTAGGCAAAGTCCTATCTAACGTTGTATCCACTTACTCTAATGTGCCACCATGTTCTAATGCCTGTCACTGCCTCCACCTCATGTACTGCACTACTGCCCACTATAATTAATGGACTGTACTGTGTCATTGTCTAATCATTGTATTCCAATCTTTGACTCTCCAGCTGAAAAACTACAACTCTCATCATAAACTGCCAGTTGGAAACGATGGGGGTTGTAGTGCTGCAACCTGAAGAGCCACATGCTGCAAAACTACAACTCCCATAATAAACTGTCAGCAGGGCACGATGAAGTTTGAACTTCTGAAACCTGAAGAAGTCACCTGATGTCACCTGCAGTCCTATGTAACACCACAGATAACAGTGATATCCCTCTGAGTACAGATAATGTAGTAGTCACCTGCAGTCCTATGTAACACCACATAACACAGTGGTATCTCTGAGTACAGATCATGTAGTAGATGTCACCTGCAGTCCTATGTAACACCACAGATAACACAGTGATATCCCTCTGAGTACAGATAATGTAGTAGTCACCTACAGTCCTATGTAACAGCACAGATAACTCAGTGATATCTCTGAGTACAGATAATGTAGTAGTCACCTGCAGTCCTATGTAACAGCACAGATAACACAGTGATATCTCTGAGTACAGATAATGTAGTAGTCACCTGCAGTCCTATGTAACAGCACAGATAACACAGTGATATCTCTGAGTACAGATAATGTAGTAGCTGTCACCTCGGGGCGCCCCTACTAAATGATGTTCTACAAAATAAGAAAAGTGTCATACAGTGACTCACAGGTGACGTCTTCTTTGATCTGAGGAGTCACTTTCCCTTTTCCTCTCCATCCAGCCCAGACCTCCATGATGATTCCTTCCAGATATGTTTCATCTTTTCAGAACCTGCGAGACAAACAATTTAGGCTCCGCACATTTCTAGCAGCTTCCTTTCCTTCCTCCCTCCTGTAGGCTCCCATAGTAACTGCGCTGTTTGGTGTTATGTGCAGTAAAGCGAGTAGGAATGTGGGATGCCCCCTGTATGTAGGATCCCTTGCTGTGCCCCCTGTATGTAGGATCCCCTGCTGTGCCCCCTGTATGTAGGATCCCTTGCTGTGCCCCCTGTATGTAGGATTCCCTGCTGTGCCCCCTGTATGTAGGATTCCCTGCTGTGCCCCCTGTATGTAGGATCCCCTGCTGTGCCCCCTGTATGTAGGATTCCCTGCTGTGCCCCCTGTATGTAGGATCCCCTGCTGTGCCCCCTGTATGTAGGATCCCCTGCTGTGCCCCCTGTATGTAGGATTCCCTGCTGTGCCCCCTGTATGTAGGATCCCCTGCTGTGCCCCCTGTATGTAGGATTCCCTGCTGTGCCCCCTGTATGTAGGATCCCCTGCTGTGCCCCCTGTATGTAGGATTCCCTGCTGTGCCCCCATGAGCTAAAAATGCCCCCAGAGGTGCCCCCATATACTAATAATGCCCCCAGAGGTGCCCCCCATGAGCTAATAATGCCCCCAGAGATGCCCCCATGAGCTAATAATGCCCCCAGAGGTGCCCCTATATACTAATAATGCCCCCAGAGGTGCCCCATATACTAATAATGCCCCCAGAGGTGCCCCATGAACTAATAATGCCCCCATAGGTGCCCCCATATACTAATAATGCCCCCATGAACTTATAATGCCCCAGAGGTGCCCCCATGAACTAATAATGCCCCCAGAGGTGCCCCCATATACTAATAATGCCCCCAGAGCTGCCCCCATGAACTAATAATGCCCCCAGAGCTGCCCCCATATACTAATAACGCCCCCAGAGGTGCCCCCATATACTAATAATGCCCCCCAGAGGTGCCCCCATGAACTAATAATGCCCCCAGAGGTGCCCCCATGAACTAATATTGCCCCCCAGAGGTGCCCCCATGAACTAATAATGCCCCCAGAGGTGCCCCCATGAACTAATAATGCCCCCAGAGGTGCCCCCATGAACTAATAATGTCCCCAGAGGTGCCCCCATATACTAATAATGCCCCCAGAGGTGCCCCCATGAACTAATAATGTCCCCAGAGGTGCCCCCATATACTAATAATGCCCCCAGAGGTGCCCCCATATACTAATAATGCCCCCAGAGGTGCCCCCATATACCAATTATGCCCCCTGCTCTGCCCCTAAAAAAACAAACATCCTTCTCACCTAATCCGCGCTGTGCAGGCAGCAGCTCTTCCTCCTCTTCGGGCTCCATCTTGCGAGCCGCAGGGACGGGACTTCCGGCAGACGTGATGACGTCACATCATCACGCCTGCCGGAGAGGTCACGGCCCGGCCTCCCATAGGCTGCTGGTATGAAGTGCCGGCAGTCTATGGGAGAGAATACAGGAGGAGGACACTGACAGGTCCTGCTCCTGTATTCTGATCGCTTTAATGTTCAAACATCAACATCAAAGCGATCAGTGCATCCCGAGAAGCTGCGTGGCCGCAGCTTGTCGAGATGCTCAGAGACAAGTGGCAAGGGGGGCCGTGCGGGCCCCCCTAGCATAGAGGCCCGGTCACCATGGCGACTGATGCGACCCCTATAGCTACGCCACTGATGGGGGCCCCAGAAGGAGGGTGATTTTTAATTTTTTATTTTTTTTCAATTATTTTTATTGAATTTTCAGATTTATACAATACAACAGAACTAGTGCCAACGCAGCACAAACGGGTATAAACAAATCAGGCCCAAAACCGAGCCAACAAACACACTTAGCTCCAAACAGAGCAACAGAACAAAACAATGCACATCCAGTTATACAAAAATTAACCAATGGTTCCATGTTGTAACTGATACATTGCCATACACCGATTGACCTTGTAAGGGGCCTGAGTCAGGGGAAGAAAGGGGGGGGGAGGGGAAAAGGGAGCTGGAAAACAGAGGAAGTGGGGAGGATGGGTAAGGTACACAAAGCTTAAAGGAGTACAAGGTTTTGAAATTTCAACCATTTGGACCACTTTACTTGAAAACTCTTATCTGCAGACATACTGAGGTCCCCCATCATATGTTCTAATATACAGTTTCTATGGACTATGCTGATAATCTCTGCCATCGTGGGCAGGTCCCGGGACTTCCAGTGTTGAGCAATTTTAGAGCGTGCCATGACCAGTATGTGAAACAACACCGTCCGGTCCTCCCACGGGAGATCTCCCAGTCCCAAGGACAACAAGACCATTCCCGGGTCCCATGGTGGGTTATAACCCAAAACCTTCCGCACCAGTCTTTTGACCAATTTCCAAAAAAGAACCACATTGCTGCAGGACCACCATATATGTAATAACGTGCCTGTGTCGGCCTGGCATCTCCAGCATACTGAGGATGTTCCAGGAAAGATTCGGGAGAGGCGGTAGGGGGTTAGGTAACACCTATAGGTAAGCTTTCGTGATGCCTCCAGGTGATTCACACATTTGGAGAGTTTACTAGGGAGGGTGTATGATTGAGCCCATTGCTCATCTGAGTAATGCCTTCCCAACTCAAGTTCCCATTTTTGTATGTAAGGCGTTGGGCCGCTGGTCATGTCTATCAGGTGTTTGTAGGCCATGGATATACCCTTAACTGTTTTCCTATTGTTGTAGAAGAACATTTCGTACAGATTACCAGGCTGCTGCTCGCTCATTGGCAGGTTTCCTGCAAAGTGTCTGAGCTGAAGGTATCTGAAAAATTCTTTATGCGACACCTGGTACGTCTGGACGAAATGGGAAAAGGGAAATATATTCCCTTCGATGTCAAATAGCTGTCCCAACTTAGTAATCCCAGCCCCTATCCACCCCCCAAAGTTAGCATCGGGAATTTTACGTTGTATAACAGCTATGGGTAGGTTATATAGCCTAAGAGGGAGTATGCCTAACAAAGTTAAAGCCTGCTGCCATAGTTGCAGGGTGGCCCTAATCGTTGGAGAACAGCCCCCAAAATCTCTCACGGTTGTAGCGTTGGGGAGTACTGTCTCCCACAACACCTCACTCAGGGAGCTGCATCCTAACATATGTTTCTCCATCTGTACCCACTGTCTGGACTCATCCCCGATTGCCCATAATTTAGTTTGATCTAAAATCGATGCCTGGTAATATTGCTTTACAGAAGGGCACCCCAGACCCCCTTTCACTATAGGCAAACATAAAATGCTAGTTTTGACCCTAGCATGCTGCCCTTTCCAGATTAATGCGTTAATGAGCCTCTGAAGGCAAGATAGGATTTTCTGTGGATAAATAATAGGCAAATTACGAAAAAAATACAATATTTTAGGGAGGATCATCATTTTGGTGGTCGCAATGCGACCAACCCATGAGATGGGTAACTTGTTATATGCTTCTAAATCTCTGGATATTGTGGAGATTAACATAGTACTGTTGGTCGGAAGGAGCTTGGCGAGGGGGTAGGTCAATAGTATCCCTAAATATGTTATTTGACCATCAGCCCACTTGTATGGGTACCTGGCCTGTAAAATATCCCGTGTTTGGGCCGGAATGCCCATGTTGAGGATCATGGATTTGGAAGCATTAATCTTGTAATAACTCACCCTCCCAAACTCCTGCATGATACTGGTCGCTGCTTTCAGGGAGTCTACTGGAGAAGCCAGGCCTAAAATTACATCGTCAGCAAACAGGCCTATGCGGTGGTCAACATCAGCAATGGTAATACCTTTAATATCTGCATCCAAACGTAAAAGTTGGGCCAGCGGCTCCATTGCCATAGTAAAGATTAGGGGTGACAGGGGGCACCCCTGACGTGTACCTTTGGTGATTAAAAATTCAGTAGACAACGTGCCCGCAGTGAAAACCTTAGGGCACCTTGTATAGGGCCATTATCGCCGTCTGGATGCCCCCCGTGAACCCAAACCTCGCCAACACCTGACTTAAGTACCCCCAGTGTACCCTGTCGAACGCCTTCTCCGCATCCAAGGTAAGAAGCAGAGAAGGCACTCGCTGGGTTTCCACTGTTGCTATAATGTTCAGGAATCTCCTGGTACCGTCCAGGGACTGTCTGCCTTTCGTGAAACCCACCTGATCATAATGTATAATAGTAGGCAATACGTCCACAAGGCGGTTGGCCAGGACCTTGGAGTATAATTTTAGGTCTGCATTAAGCAGAGATATAGGGCAGAAATTGGCTGGAGTATCTGAGGTTTTACCTGGCTTAGGCAGTGTAATAATCAATGCCTGAAGCATTTCCTTAGGTATAACTCCAGACTTAAAAAATGCATTGAAAGTTCTAGACAGGTAAGGAGCTAATAGTGTCCCATTCTGTCTATAAATTTCACTGGGAAGGCCATCTGGGCCAGGCGCCTTGTTGGACTTTGTTTGTTTGAGCACCTTCAATACCTCCACCTCTGTGATAGGACGTACCAGTTCTTCTAGTTGTAAAGGCGTAATGCTAGGCAGATGACACTTATCCAAAAACCTAGAAATACTGATCTCATCCGGTTGTGTAGTATCACCATCTTTGTGTAAATTATACAGCTTCTCATAAAATTTAGCTAACTCATTCGCTATACCTTCAGGGTCAGCAATGCGGGAGTTATCAGGTGCTAATATGTATGGTATACGAGTTTTTGCCCCACGTTGCTTCAGCAATCTGGCCAGATGTGAGCCCGCCCTACTACTCTGAGAGTAAGAAACCATCTTCAATCTCTTCAAAGCGCGCTCATATCTGTACAGACTCAACTCATGCAACCGTTGGGATATTGTAGATATTTGTTGTGTTGTCGCTTGGGAGTAGGCCTGTTTGTTACTCCTATGCAGAGCCGCTAGTGTTGTCTGCAATCTCTGCAGTCCGAGTTTTAGTTTCATGTGATAGTTGTTTTATAAAGTGTCCTCTTGCTGTGGCCTTAAAGGCACACCATAAAGTAGTATCACTAACCATATGATTGTCATTATGAGCAAAGTAATTTTGAAATTCTTGCTTGGTAGCAGGGGCATATTTAGGGTGCCGCAGTATGTAAGTCTGTAGTCTCCAAGGAGACTTGCGTGCAGAGGAAAAGTTTTCCTGAACCACTACAGATATGGGAGAATGGTCTGACCAACTAATGGACCCAATGCTAGATGACCGAACCCTTGGGATTAAAGTTCTGTCCACCAGGAAATAATCCAGTCTAGTGTATATTTTGTGGGAGTGTGAATAAAAGGTGTAATCTAACTCACCGGGATGTTGAATACGCCATATGTCGTGCAGGTCATTGTTATGTATAGTAAGCGTAAAAGGTGACATAGCAGTTACAGCTTTACATGGCGTGGTTGAGTCTACATCTGCCCATAGCACCTTGTTATAGTCCCCCACCATTATGAGAGATCCTTTTTTAAGCGGGTTCAGGACTCTAAGAAGATGCCGCATAAACTTATGTTGGCCAGCATTAGGGCCATATATAGAGACTATTATCATTAATGGAACACACAAGTATTACATATCTGCCTTTGCAGTCCACCTTAACCTGGTGGAGTGCAAAGGCCAGAGAGTCTCTGACCAGTATAGATACCCCACCTTTCTTCCTAATTGCTGGTGCGGAAAAAATGTGAGGAAATTTTTTATGTTTCAGTCTACACAGATCTTCTGAATTTAAGTGTGTTTCCTGGATACAAAATACGTCAGAGCACGTGGACATCGCCTCCTTCCAGACCAGGGATCTTTTATACGGGGAATTAAGCCCCTTAACATTCAAAGATGTAACCGTAAAAACCATAACAGTGGTCTAAGAACAATGCTTAATTCACTCATGCGGTCGCCACAGCAACCCACTTCCCCATCTAACATACAGGCAGGCTCCCAGTTAGGTGGTTCCATAGCTACATGGTATGCTGGATAACAGGATGTGCAAAAAAACTAAACAAAACAAATAACTCAAAACAGAATATAACCAACTGAAGGATACAAAGTTGTGTCCAGCGGGTATATTACCCACTACTGGGGGGTCGGGTGCAATCACCGGAATAACATGTGCCAACATCGGCATCTAGGTGATAAGCACACCCAACTATAGTATAACTCAAACAGACTCCAATGGGTGGGTCACAGGAGAAACTTGAATTCCCAACCGGCTAAGTCAGTTAGTGCGTCTTTTGCTGCGGAACACCGTGGCCCATTCCGTTGGTACATTAGGTGAGCCAATCCTCTTGGCCGGTGCAGAACGTGGGGAGAGAGGTTGTAATTGCCATTCCTCACACAGCTTCATAGCCGCCTCCGGTGTGTTGGCCACCACTGTTTGGCCATTTTTGATGATGAGGAGTTTCACCGGGAAGCCCCACCTGTACTGTATAGCGTTCGCACGGAGTGTGGCCGTACTAGTTTTGAAGGCCCTCCTGTGGGCCAAAGTGACCGCCGACAGATCCGCATATACTGAAACGTGTCTGAACCGCTCAGAGAGGATCGGTGCATTCCTCATGGCAGACATTAGGTTCTCTTTTACATGAAAAAGTGGATCCGCAGGATCACGTCCCGTGGAATGTCCGGGGCCAACCCCTTAGGCTTCGGCAAGCGATGGACTCTGTCCACTATTAAATCAGTTTGCGAGGCATGGGGCATCAGACAGGATAGAAAGTTAACCACATATTCATGCAACATATCGCTCCTCACCTCCTCTGGAACCCCTCTCAGCCGGACGTTGTTTCTGCGAGAACGGTCTTCAATGTCCGTCATTTTAAGCTTAATGGCTTCTATATCCGCCTCCATTTCAGTGGACATATCCACATGGTTGTTATGTGCTTCAGTGAGCTCCGCCATTTTGTTTTCAATGTGGGACGTGGGATCCCCAAGATCCCCCATATCTTTTTGTATGTTGTCTACCAGCTTCTGGATGGTGTTTTGAAATGAAATCTTTAGGTCAGTCAGGAGAAAAGCATTGTGGCCTCAGAAATCGGGGCAGCGGCTTGTGGGATATGCAGACGTCCCTCCATGAGGGGATGCTTATCTGGTGCCTGCTGCGTCTTCCATGACATGGCGTGGGAGGCAAGGAGGGAAGATCCATATCTAGCAGGTTGACTGCGGATGCATTTGGTAAGTCAGTTAGGGACCCATATTTCCGTAATGGCGTCTCCCGGTCTCTCCCGCCATATTGAGGGGACTGTGAGGTGCTATTTTCCGGGGTCGCTGCCAGTGTTAGGAGGGGGCCGGAGTTGTGGAGGGTATCGCCTACCTCACTGGCAGAGTCCCGGTCCCCATGTGCTGCATTCGCGGCTGTCGGTGATAAGGAGGGGGTACGGGAAGAAGTTGCGTGGCGCGGCTCTTCTCGGTGCCCGGCACCATCTTGGGTCCGCTCTGTAGCGTCGAAAAACTTGGCTAATTTCAGCGCAGCATGCTTCTTTCTTCCCCTGGCCATGCTGGATGGTGTGGGCCACCTCTCAGGGTCAGTTCTATGCACTTTGGTCGGGTGTGCTGCAAGCTTTGTGCCGCTTTCGCCGAGAACAGGCAGGAGCTCAGGTCTCACACGTCCTTTCTCATGCCGTGCTGGCCACTCCCCCAGAAGGAGAGTGATATTAAATTGGGGCTGCTGGGGAGGTGGAATTGAGGAGGACTGATACTTTATGTGAGCTGTATGGGGGGGGGGGGGGGGTCTTATACCATATGGGTGATGCACGGGGGGAGCCTGATACTATATGAGGGCTGCAGAGGGGGGGGTGGTCTGATAACATAAAGGGGCTGCACAAGAGTACTTTACTATTTTGACTCTGCAGAAAGGGGTCTCATACTATATAGGGGTGCACAGAGAGGCCTTATACTATATGAGGACTGCACATATGAGGGGCCTACACTATATAGGGAACATACTACTATAAAAGAGCACAGAACATACTTAACTATTATGTGGGGGCACAAGAGAGCCTTAAAACTTTATGGGGCACAGAGGGGCCTAACTACTTTATAGGGACACAGGAGACCAAACTACTTATTGTGCTGGAACAAAGAACCTAAAATGTTTCTCTGGCAGATTCTTAAGAGAGAATTCATAGCCAGGAGAAGACTTGAAGGTGGACCTGGCTGAAAGGTGAGGAAAAGGAAAGGTGAATGACTCTGGTCTTCTATTAGTCTTCACCAATCAGCTTCACCAAGGCAGGACTGCAGTCGCTGATTGGCTGAGCGGCGATAGTAAAGAAAGATAGTAGACTGGAGCAGTAAGTATAATTTTCTCACTCCCCTCCCCAACAACAGAGCACAATCTGGTCCCAAGTTAACTGTCACTTTCAGATTAACCAGATACCTTCAGCTCTGCCAGGTGGGGGGCACTTGGATAAATGCTAAAGTTTTCCATTGATTTCAATGGGGCCCATTAGTCGAGTCGAGCACTCGAGTATTAAAAAATACTCAATTCAAGAAACAAGAACTCAAGCATTATGCCACTCCCTCATCTGTCTAATACAACAGATAAGTGATCCCTACAGTATATGGGGATCCATAGCAGATGAATGGTCACTGCTCCTCTGCTAATGAAGTAACATCTGCTGAAAAGGCTTCAGATGGCATTGCAGTATAGAAACTGGACCTCCTTCGACTGACAAAGGGTTTTCTTCTTTAAAAAAGTCACATTTTCTACTCCATTGAATGGATGTAGGTTGGTGTATTGTGGCATTTTTGGGGTCCAAGTGGAAGGCTGATTTGGGTATGAATCCATCCATGCTGATAATGTACACCCAGCAATGCCAATTGTCTTCACTGGGGTGGATGGGATCTTCCAGTAAGACAATGTGACATGTCATATGGCTAGAAATGTCCAACATTGGTTGGAAGAGAACGACCAAGACTTCCAAGTACTACCCTTGTCTCTAATTCCCCCAAACCACATCTTGCTCCCAATCTGTGATAGTACTTTGATGGTCAAGTTGGCTCTATGGGATGGTAGTAGTGGATGGGAGCCAACCTGGGAGCTTGCCATGCAGTAGAGAAGGAGCAGGGGCAGGCGCTGCAGATTTGAGTGCAATGGAGGGAGCACTGGAGGAGTTGCTGTTAGCTGACAGTGGGTAATAACAAGCTGCCCCCCTACCAAACCCCATGCACAATGTATGTAAAGGTGTAGCCCTGCGGAATCTGTTGGCACTTTACAAATAAATAATAATAATAATAATAATAATAATAATAATAATTATTATTATTATTATTATTATTATTATTATTATTATTATTATTATTATTATATGCTGTCTAAATGTCTGGTACAAAAAGGGAGTAAGTGGTAATACATAGCATTACTGCTTACACTTTTTTTTTAAACTAAGAAGAGTAATCAATAATGTATAGAGTATGATTAAAGGACAAGTGCCATGAAAAACTTTTTCCCAGTAATTGAAGCACATTACAAAGTTATATAACTCTGTAATATGCTTCAATCACCTATCTGCCTCCCTTCCCTGTCTTTTCCCCCCTCCACCCCCCACCAGGAAGTGTCCTGACTCACACAGACCTGATTACTGTCGCCACTGTCACCAGGCAGCTTCTTCTTGTGAGGATGAGTCATCAGCAGGAGGGCTGCTCTAGCTCCTGTTACACCAGCCCCCCCTCCCTCCCCTCCTTGTCAGGTGACTCTGCTCCCTCAGCTTATCTTCTCTAGTGACATGACTCCTTCACTGAGTCCACGGCAGCAGGAGAGAGGGTATGAGGGGAGGGGGGAGCTGCCTATGTGCCGGAGTCAGTCTGAGGGAAGATAAGCAAGTGAGATGTGACAAGTGATGGCTTGCAGTTGTTCAGCCAATGGGAGCTGAGCAAGCCTGTCACCTGACAAGGCAGGGGAGGGGGAGGCTAGTATAACAGGAGAAGGAGCTGACAGAAGAGCCTGGTGACGGTGACAACAGTAATCAGGTCTGTGTGAGTCAGGACACTTCCTGGTGGGGGGTGGAGGGGGGAAAAGACAGGGAAGGGAGGCAGATAGGTGATTAAAGCATATTACAGAGTTATATAACTTTGTAATGTGCTTCAATTACTGGGAAAAGTTTTTCATGGCACTTGTCCTTTAAGTACTGTAGATTATCAAGGACTCCTGTAAAGGTGACGAGTGCTCCTCTGTGCAGTTTCCATGACACCATATGTGGTATCCCACCACGGGTTTTACTATTAGTTACATCCTTCGTAAAATGTCGCTATTATAATATTGTGTATATCGTATTGCACAGCTGTAGTATTGAAGGGGTTATTGTTTGTTTATATGTCACATGGATCTGTAGACCAAATGAGAGTACTTTTTTCTTCTATCCTATAATCTCTCTCTTTATTTCTCACATCTGCACTCTTCACCCATTCACAGCACACCTTACAGGGGCTGTAGATAGGAAGTCACATGGGAAGAAGAAGGTCTTTTTTCACTAGAGTCTGTAGAGGAAGGACACAAGCCAGAATGCTCTCTACAGCGGTCCAGTTGGGCCCTGGCCCTCTGCCAGGTCCCATCTCCACTCAACACTATGCTGTGTTAAACCCTTCACTAGAGAGGACAAATCAGAGATCATCTCAACCCACACAGTGGACAAGGAGAGACACAGTTCAGGACAGTATTCATTGAAAGTAAAGGTACTGATCCAGATAGAGCAAAGTTGCTAGAAGCCTATGAACTCTATCTTGCAGCACGGGTGTGAGCAGGGAACCCTTAGCATTCCGCTCATACCAGAAAACAAGGTCTGGGGCTTGTGTCACCCTCTAGGACAGGTCACTCGACACTGGTAGGGCAATAGGTGGTGCAAAGACCAAAAACACAGTCGAAACACAGGCACAAGTATTCTCTCTCTTCTCAAGTATTCTTCTATTTCTACCTCCGCCATCCCAGCAGAGCACAGACTCTCATAACATCCTCCTCTCTACTCTTCTGATTCTTCTTTATACTTCTCAGCACGCAACTCAGTCAGCACAACTGTACCACTCTCTATACTCTCGCTGGAGATCTGGATCCTAAACTGACAAGTGTCTTATCAAGTGAAACGTGTTATGTCAATGCAAAAGCTGTATGATCTGCTGCACACAAGTATCTTCAGAGTAAACCAGCTTTTATTTATGATAAAGAGACTCTGTGATTCCTCATCAAGCACCAACTCAGTACACACGCATTCCTTGGGTCATCTCCCTTTTCTGTGGGTGGCAGTGCCAATAGTCCGGGTGGGTCACTATTCCACTCTGGACCATCGTGACAACAGCCCCAGGGACCCCGCAACAACCCGGCAGGTCACTGTTCACAGGGCAACAAGATATAACCGGTCCTTTAAAATAAAAGCAGATGTGCCACCATACCTGTGGGCCCAACTGGCGTCACAACATAACATCACTGGGCTTGGTTATATCTCGGCCAACCAATATGGAACTGGTGTCACACTTCACTGTCTAGCAAGTGACCGTCCGCAACCTCCCACACTGAGGGTCATCACACATACACTAGGGCATTGTAAAATCTGCATATAAAGTAGGAGGCGTACACTGTCAGAATGTAGGAGTGTTTGTGGCAATCATTGCATCCTGTAGCACATTCTCCACAGATGTCGGAGACACTGGCTCACTATAAATGCTGGATCGGCAGTAGTGGATTATAATAGGTCTGTTTCGGGAGGGAACCTGGGGCCCTGAGCTCCTGGGGGGCCATGGCCACTCAAAAAGACATACTTTTAGTGGTTAAATGTCTCCTGGCTACAGTTATGCCATGATATGCAAAAAATAGCTCCTTCTCTACAGCAATTTTGCACAAATCAGGGCATCATGATTTTATCTATCCTGTTCTATCAGCATTATGCTATTGCTGCCATAGTTACAGTGGGTTGGGCGCCCAGGCTTGGTGAACAGGGCCTATGGTACAGTTAATCCACCCCTGTGGGCCGGTGATAGACCTGGTGATCGGCAGATTGGAAGTGTTACAAACTGGAGCATAAATTCCTGGGAACCTTTTTGTGTGCTGGAGACAAGTCCTGCATATTAAATTAAGTAGGGTTGCAGATCTACTACCTTGACCTGTGTCCTCTTCTTCTCTTTCTTGTTTCCTTAGGCTGGCCATATGCAAAAATAATAGCTAAAACTGTGCAAAAGAGCTTATCTACAGACCCCTATAGCATTAGCTCATCTCCTACACAGGACATCCTGGACCCTTCTTGCTCCAACATCATTCCATGAGGTTGCAATTTGACGTCTTACCAACTAGAGTGTCCTACTCATCCTACACGTCCTACATGTTGACTGTGTTGGCATTAAGCTGGGTTGGCTTGTATCTAAGTGAGGAGCTAAGAAGATATTGAGCTGATTAACTGTCTTTTAGTTTCCTAGAAAACTTTTGCCGACCACTATATTTACCCAATGAAAACCACATTTAGTTTTGAAATCTTTCTAAATGCCAACCTGATCTCTCGATTTCTTAAGCTGTATATGATGGGATTAAACAATGGAGTAAGAAAGGTATAAAGCAAAGATAGACACTTATTGAGGTTGGGTGAGTAGCCACTGGATGGCGCTCCATATACAGAAAGCAAAGAGCCATAGAATATAGAGACAACGAGAAGGTGTGCGGAGCAGGTAGAAAAGGCTTTTTGCCTTCCAGTAGATGTCTGTCTTCTAAAGATGGTGAAAAATATGCAGAAATATGTTAGACATATAAAAACAAATGGAAATAAAGTAACAGTTACGGCAATGATTAAATCTTCCACTTTAACTATGTAAGTGCTTGAACATGATAGTTCCAGAAGAGCAACCGTATCACAGAAGAAGTGGTCAATGACATTGGAGCCACAATACTGCAAAACATATATCTGTGCAGCTAAAGTGATGGAGGTCATTGTACCTGCAACCCAAGACCAGAACATGAACTGATACTGGAGCCGAGCACTCATGATGGAATTGTAACGTAGAGGGTCACAAATGGCCAAGTACCGATCATACGACATCACCGCGAGGATAAAACACTCAACAGTCTCTGAAACACAAAAGAGAAAAAGCTGAATAATGCAAGGACCTAAAGAAATGGTGGTCCCTTCCTCCAACACCCCATGCAACATGTAGGGCACTATGGAGATGGTGACCAGTATGTCTGTTGCAGCAAGGTGGCCGAGGAAAAAGTACATTGGAGAGTGAAGATGTTGACTTGTTGATATCAATGTGATAATCACAGAGTTACTGGTCAACGTAATCACAAACATCCCAAGAAAAAAAGAAAATGTGGGCAACTTCAAGAAACTGAGGTTCTGGAATCCAAGAAGAAGAAATTCTGAGGTCAGAGTTTCATTCCGTAAATGCATGGCCTGTGGTGGAGAGAGACACATGGGAACAGAGTTATATTATGTTCTGAATATTGTAATATGTTACGAATAGAGGAAGCCTTGTCTCCCAAACCATTGGTGACAGTTGTCCAGATCCTATAATGGCTGAGTTGGCTTCATACATGTAGTGATGGTCATAAGATCAAAAATAGGTCTGGATCTTATTTAAGAAAACTCCAATTTTTCTCCATTAGAGTTTTCCAGTTTTTCTGGCTCTTACATGGACATAGGGACACAAGCAAGACAGATGAGATAAAGGGGCTATCTTAGATTAGGAAAAGAAAATGCTTCCCCCCACAAAGCATTCATCTTAAAGGCATATTCCAAATTATTCAGATGGGTGATGTGTTCCGACTGCTGGCATCTTCGGTGAATTCCAGAGTGGGGCCCGGACTCCTTGGTTCTGAATGGAGCAGTGACTCCTGCATGCACACTACCACTCCATTCTTTATCTTTGGTCCTCCTTAGGAGAGCTTTTTGGGGGGCAGCTCTGTAGACAATTAAGGGTGTATGAGCAAAGAACTACCCCATTTACAATATAAAAAAAAAGTGCCATTAGGTTTCCCCTCCAATGGGCATCCTTGTGATTGCATACTTATCTCCTATCTTATGCAGCACAAGTACGCAACTCCCCTCTCCCTTTAAAACAAAGGAATCAGGGGCCTGTTATGGAGGTCACATGTCCCATGGACCTCGTCCCTGTGGTTAGACCACCCCACAATCTGACAATACTAAGTCTGACATAGTCTGGTAAGTTAATTTGGAATACCCTGAGCTGAGCTGTAGTACCAGACATGACCCATGGACACCTTTGGTTATTACTGGAACTATCATAGTTATGATGGTCACATTGTGTAGTGGATCTAGTTGGCTTCTAAAGGGTTAATGGGTCCTCCAGGTTTCCATTTAAAAGAAAAGTGATAGATATCCTTTCCTCCATGTCAAATCCTTTCTGCAAGTACAACCACATTCATAGGACTAAGCGTAAAAATATACAAAGTACCTGCATTATCTCAGCTTGAAAAATCTTCTTACAAAAAGTGGGAGCGATAGGTCTGTAGATATCCCTGGTCTCCTGTACTTGTGCAGTGTAATGAAAAACAACCCAGGAGCCTAGTCTTTATACAGACTTCGGGTTTACTAAGAAAACTGTAGAGACCTGTATAGAATCCCCCAGAGCTCATGATGCAGGAGTGAGAAATGAAGAATTAACCTGTTATTTGGCCGAAGAATATTGGGCACAGTACAGACTATATAGGGAGACATCGGTATAGGACGATGGTGCTGTGTCATACCTAAATAGAAGAAAAAAAGTCACGAATTACATGAATTCCAACCTATAACCTACTGTGTTGATCCAGAGAAAAGCAAAAGTAACAACCCTTATGAGGCAGATGCCAATTACCAGGGAGAACTTCCTCCCCGACTTCAAAACTGGCCATCAGAATAAAGGTCGAATCTACTAATTGTTTTTATCTGTCCATGAATCAGAATCCTGGACCCGTTGATTTCAATGTGGTCGTCCACACATCTGTTTTTGACCACTAATATATTTCAAATAAGAAAGACCTAAACTTACACGGTCCACAGAACCTCCAATAACAGTCCATGGGGGGGGGGGATGGATGCCACTGATGCCACACAGGTGCCCTCCGTTCCTCAGTGAAGCATTGCTCAGCAAATCCTAGGCAGCCTCCACCCTGTGGCCTTTTCATTTTACCTCTTCTCGTTTTTTTCTGATCTGCAAAAAACTGATCCATCGCTGATGCCAGACTGATGGGTTTTTCCAGGACATGACTAATCCCTCAGAAAAACTGATGTGAGGATGAAGCCTAAATCCATGGATCAACGTCCTATCACCGTAAATCTAGTGCCTGTAACTTGTAATGTTATATTTCTCAAGTAAAGCATTCGGCCCATTCATATATTTGTATATTGGGATCAGATCGCCCCTAAGAACCCATTCTCTTATTAGCTTAGTGGTCTCCCTGATGTCCGCTCCAGTTTAGCCTTGTGTTTCGGTGGGTAAAATTCAATTAGACCTTAAATGAACCGCTCTAAAACTGCTTAACGATTGGCACTACGACAGTGGAATTATAGGGATCCGTCTCAAAAATGTATTTTTCCATGGCAAGTTTTAACGCCCCATTGATTTCAATAGGGGAAGTTTAAAAGCTGTGCTACAAATGACGTATGTGCCGGTTATTTTAGAACATTTAGAACATTTTTGAGCATGTGCATGATTATCTTGTGATGTACGCAACTGCATAAGTTTCCTCCCACCAACTTAAAAGAGCCAATGAACTTGTGGGGAAGGAAGGGCACATCAGGTAATGTAGTAGCCATGGTTACTACTGGCATTACTTTCTGTACGATTAGCGTCATTACATATGTTACGTGCATACTATAAAAACGAGACACTGAGGAGAATTTTCTCACAGTCTTTCCTGGTTATTGTGCCGTTCAGAAGAGAGAGTGAAATGAGCAGGGACAGCAACTGAATTTAGTTAGGCAGCAATATTCCCAGTGGTAGATTCCCAGTGGTAGGGCTTAGAACGTTGTGAAATTGTCAGCATAGGGAGGGAGAGCTGACCCAGTAGGGCTAAGAACGTTGTGAAATTGTCAGAGCATGGAGGGAGAGCTGACCCAGTAGGGCTAAGAACGTTGTGAAATTGTCAGCGTAGGGAGGGAGAGCTGACCCAGTAGGGCTTAGAACGTTGTGAAATTGTCAGCATAGGGAGGGAGAGCTGACCCAGTAGGGCTAAGAACGTTGTGAAATTGTCAGAGCATGGAGGGAGAGCTGACCCAGTAGGGCTAAGAACGTTGTGAAATTGTCAGCGTAGGGAGGGAGAGCTGACCCAGTAGGGCTTAGAACGTTGTGAAATTGTCAGTGTAGGGAGGGAGAGCTGATCGATTAGGGCTTAGAACGGTGTGAAATTGTCAGTGTAGGGAGGGAGAGCTGACCGAGTAGGGCTTAGAACGCTGTGTGCCAGTGCTTGCAGAGTGTAATTAATATACACAGTAGTATACTGTATAAGTCATTGCCAATATACGCATGGGCAAATAAAAGATACGCTAATGCCACGTTATTGCTTTGCTATGGTGTTCTGGATCTGGTTCTGAACTGATCACTCATCACTAGTTAAGAGCGTTTTTGCTTGTTCCAGTCATTTAAAAATGAAACCCCACGAAACTTGATTTTTAATAACCTTGTGAACAAACCGTGACGGAGTTAGCAGTAAGCAATGGTAACAGCGGTTAGACAAATTTAACCTGCCGACAGCTCCCTAGTGCACACAGGGTGCTGAGGATGATGGTATGTTTTTTACCTTTTTCATCAACATCATTCCGGTGCTGTTAGTTGTGCCCGGTTAGCCATTAGGAGCACTCCGAACTCCGATCCGGCCAGCCCCCTCCATTGACAATTATTAGGGGAGCTGGGGTGGATGTAATGATTATCAATTAAGGGGCAATCCCGGGGCAGTCTAGACTGGTGCTTGGAGAGGCAGAAGCCACGCCCCCAGTGTTCCTTATCGCTTACCGGGCAAAACTTACAGCACAGTAACAGTGTTGATGATAAAGGTAAGCAAAAGAATGCTGGTTGACCTCAGGGAGATCAATAAAAACACCGCAGAGACACCATCACGTGCTTCTCGACGTCAGTGTATCTAGGACATTGCCTCCTGGCAAATCAAATACTGCGGAGACACCATCGTGTGTTTCTCAACATCAGAGAACTAGGCAGACCTTCCTCCAGGAAGGAACAACCAGGTCAAGGAAGGTCTCCAGTCAAGAAAACCACCCAAGCAAGGTGTCCATCCACAGACACGGACTGGAGACCTTCCTTGGCTTGGTTGTTTCTTCCAGGAGGAAGGTCTGGCTAGCTCACTGACGTTGAGACACATGATGGTGTCTCTGCAGTGTTCCGATTGATCTCCCTGAGGTCAACCAGCGTTCTTTTGCATGCACTTACTAGGCATTGCTCCCACTAGCCAGAATTCTACTTCACACCAATGAGGGGCAAATACCAAGAAACAGCTGTCTGTGGATCGATACCTTGATTGGGTGGTTTCCTTGACTGGAGACCTTCCTTGGCTTGGTTGTTTTTTCCTGACTGATAAAGGTAAGACACCACATACCTTCATCCTCAGCACCTTGTGTGCACTAGGGAGCTGTCAGCCGGTTAGATCCATCTAACATGCTCATAGTTCCTCTTTATAGAGTCACTGTCACAAAAACATTTTTTTATGAAAATTGTGACGGTGAGCAGTTTTGCAATATACTCACTCAATATGTTTTTTCTTCAAGTTTTCTATGTTTAAATCAACATTATACATACGACCAAACTGTGGCCCATGGGTAGATTAAAAATAAATAAATAAAGAGAATATATTGCAAAACTGCTTATGATCACAACCCCTGGGCATTTAAAAAAAAAAAAGTATAATTATGTGGGTGCACTATTGAGAGTATTATTATGTGGGTGCACTACTGAGAGTATAATTATGTGGGTGCACTATTGAGAGTATAATTATGTGGGTGCACTATTGAGAGTATTATTATGTGGGTGCACTACTGAGAGTATAATTATGTGGGTGCACTACTGGGAGTATAATTATGTGGGTGCACTATTGAGATAATTATGTGGGTGCACTATTGAGAGTATTATTATGTGGGTGCACTACTGAGAATATACATATCATGTGGGTACACTACTGAGAGTATAATTATGTGGGTGCACTATTGAGAGTATTATTATGTGGGTGCACTACTGAGAGTATAATTATGTGGGTGCACTATTGAGAGTATTATTATGTGGGTGCACTATTGAGAGTATGATTATGTGGGTGCACTACTGAGAGTATTATTATGTGGGTGCACTATTGAGAGTATAATTATGTGGGTGCACTATTGAGAGTAGTATTATTATGTGGGTACACTACTGAGAGTATAATTATGTGGGTGCACTACTGAGAGTATACATATGTGGGTGCACTACTGAGATTATAATTATGTGGGTGCACTACTGAGAATATACATATCATGTGGGTGCACTATTGAGAGTAGTATTATTATGTGGGTGCACTATTGAGATTATAATTATGTGGGTGCACTACTGAGATTATAATTATGTGGGTGCACTACTGAGATTATAATTATGTGGGTGCACTACTGAGAATATACATATCATGTGGGTGCACTACTAAGAGTATAATTATGTGGGTGCACTACTGAGAATATACATATCATGTGGGTACACTACTGAGAGTATAATTATGTGGGTTCACTATTGAGAGTAGTATTATTATGTGGGTGCACTACTGAGAGTATTTTTATGTGGGTGCACTAATGAGAGTATAATTATGTGGGTGCACTATTGAGAGTAGTATTATTATGTGGGTGCACTACTGAGAGTATTATTATGTGGGTGCACTATTGAGAGTAGTATTATTATGTGGGTGCACTGCTGAGAGTATAATTATGTGGGTGCACTATTGAGAGTATAATTATGTGGGTGCACTGCTAAGAGTATAATTATGTGGGTGCACTATTGAGAGGTAATGCACATGTCATACACTCACTGGCCACTTTATTAGGTACACCTGTCGAACTGCACGTTACCACTTAATTTCTAATCAGCTAATCACATGGCGGCAACTCAGTGCATTTAGGCATGTAGACATGGTCAAGACAATCTCCTGCAGTTCAAACCGAGCATCAGTATGGGGAAGAAAGGTGATTTAAGTGCCTTTGAACGTGGCATGGTTGTTGGTGCCAGAAGGGCTGGTCTGAGTATTTCAGAAACTGCTGATCTACCGGGATTTTCACACACAACCATCTCTAGGGTTTACAGAGAATGGTCCGAAAAAGAAAAACCATCCAGTGAGCGGCAGTTCTGTGGGCGGAAATGCCTTGTTGATGCCAGAGGTCAGAGGAGAATGGGCAGACTGGTTCCAGCTGATAGAAAGGCAACAGTGACTCAAATAGCCAACCGTTACAGCCAAGGTAGGCAGAAGAGCATCTCTGAACGCACAGTACCTCCAACTTTGAGGCAGATGGGCTATAGAAGCAGAAGACCACACCAGGTGCCACTACTTTAAGCTAAGAACAGGAAACTGAGGCTACAATTTGCACAAGCTCATCGAAATTGGACAGTAGAAGATTGGAAAAACGTTGCCTGGTCTGATGAGTCTCGATTTCTGCTGGGACATTCGGATGGTAGGGTCAGAATTTGGCGTCAACAACATGAAAGCATGGATCCATCCTGCCTTGTATCAACGGTTCAGGCTGGTGGTGGTGGTGTCATGGTGTGGGGAATATCTTCTTGGCACTCTTTGAGCCCCTTGGTACCAATTGAGCATCGTTGCAACGCCACAGCCTACCTGAGTATTGTTGCTGACCATGTCCATCCCTTTATGACCACAATGGACCCAACATCTGATGGCTACTTTCAGCAGGATAATGCGCCATGTCATAAAGCTAGAATCATCTCAGACTGGTTTCTTGAACATGACAATGAGTTCACTGTACTCCAATGGCCTCCACAGTCACCAGATCTCAATCCAATAGAGCATCTTTGGGATGTGGTGGAACGGGAGATTGGCATCATGGATGTGCAGCCGACAAATCTGCGGCAACTGTGTGATGCCATCATGTCAATATGGACCAAAATCTCTGAGGAAGCTTCCAGCACCTTGTTATATCTATGCCACCAAGAATTGAGGCCGTTCTGAAGGCAAAAGGGGGTCCAACCCGTTACTAGCATGGTGTACCTAATAAAGTGGCCGGTGAGTGTATATACTATTGTGCATAATATGACACAAGATATGTGCTGAAAAACAAAGTTTTTAGAATCCTGTTTCTTCTGACTTCCCTCAGTATTTCCCAGATGGGGTGTTTATAGTCCTCAGTGGATTTGTGACTCACTCCTGTCAATGCCTTTGTGAATAATCTCACTAGATTTCCTGAGCTATAAATTCAGGACCTTTATATAGTTTGTACCAGTAATATTATAACATTTAGGTGGGAGACTTGTATTTTATTTGTTTTTCTTTATCCAAAACCTGAAGTTATAATCTTGTTATGTGAACAACTATGTGCAAATCCTGAAGACTGAACTTAAATGCTAAAGTGGGTGAGACAACAACCGATCCCACAGACAGTGAGCTGCTAACCACTGTACTTCATCCTTCCTTACCTTACCGGCTTCTGGGAAGCCAAGGCTTTAGGAAGTGGATCCTTGAGCTTCAATGGTTTGGGCGAAACTGATGTGCAGAGACTAAGGAATTTCCCACTCTTCACTCATCAATTCTATTCTCTATGTCACTTCTATTCTTTGACGACTGAGCTTCTCCTCTACGGCCTCTGCAGTTTGTTGTGGCTGATCTGCTTCATCCCTATGCTTATCCACAGTCTATGTGTTTCTCCCTCTGTAAAATGCCTTGTGTCTGCTTTCCTCTCTATGTACATGAGAGCTGCCCTCCATGTATCCTCTTCCTTCTGTCCACACTCCTTTCCCCTCCGAGACCAGGATTTTTTGAAAAACTTTCTCCGAGCAGCAGAAAAATTATAAGAAATATTTAAAGTAGTTTCACTTTGCATTCAGAAAGAAAAGACGCCTATAGTGTATAACCCTTACCAGTAGAGATGAGCCAACTTTTAAAAAGTTCTATTTGGATAGTTTGAAGCAAAGTATGAGTTTATCCAAATGGCACCTTGTACAAACTGCACTAAAACAGCTAAATGATTGCAGGCTTTCAGCTGTTTAGCGGTGTGGTTCAGTAAGCTCACTCATCAAATACTTACCCGTCCATGCTCCCCTGGTGTTCCCTGCTGATTGTAGCCATTCCCTGATAAGAGTGGTAAGCCTGCTCAGCCAATCACTGACTGACTGAGATGACTGGAGGCAGCTGTGATTAGAAAGAACACACCGGGGGAGCGCAGACAGGTGAGCATATACTTTTTTTTAAATTATTTTTTAATGTGTATTAAATTGTGCAGACGCCATCCTTACAAACCTTTTCCGAACTTTTAAAAAAGTTTGTCTTGTCAGAGAACCAAACTTTTTACAATGTTTGTAGTGAATCTCAGTTTGTAAGTTTCAGTTCACTCATCTCTACTAACAAGAAAGTATGAAACTTCTCATCCCGATTTCTAGAGACCACTCCCTAATCCTTAGATTCCAGGAATCCTGTTGTTTCAACATATGGGGGAAGCTAGTTTTAGATTATTGATCAGAGTTTGAATTATTTTGATTAGTTGTTTCTTTGGCCAGTTATGTTATCCCTGATTTATAGAGACACAATATGAATGTTACATCTTTTTTTTGTCCACTTACATATTTTATTCTTCTTAGTTTAAGAGAAGGAAAAATGTTTCTTCAAATGAACAGATAAGGCAAAAGGAATCTGTAATGATATTTTTCATGGACGGTTGTAATCTCATGTTGTCCCTGAGCTACTGGGTGTAGACTAGCCTCTATGATGTCTCCCCACACTGCACTCATAGAAGAGGGAGTACCGCATGCCTATATGTTTATAATACATATCAGAAGCAGCATGGAGGACATTATAAAGCAGCACTGAGTGATTTAAGCCACATATTAAACAATTAGTAAATATAACACTTATTTAAGCCCTCAGTGGTATCTTTTGCATCTGACTAACTCTACAGGTCCCTACTTCTCTTCTACGTCTCTCACTGTATAGCTGTAACTGATTCCTCACTTGTATTATTTATTTCGGAGAATTTTGCGGGATCGGTAATACTGCTTCAGGATGACTCTGGGACAGAACCTTTCATCAGTCAATGAGTTCTTCATTGTGGGCTTCCAGGGTCTACACAGTTTTCGTATTGTATTCTTCCTAGTCCTTCTGTTGATTTATATAATTATATTGGCTGGAAACCTCTTGGTCATCTTGCTGGTGTCTTCCACACCTTGCCTCCACACTCCCATGTACATTTTCCTCAGCCAGTTGTCCATTTCAGATATTATAGTCACATCAACAATTTGCCCAAACACTCTTCTTGTCACTTTTAATGATGGCTACACCATCTCAAAGGCTGGATGCATAACCCAACTAGCTGCATTTTCGGCATCCATGATAACTGAGTGTCTTCTTCTAACCGTGATGTCCTATGACCGATATGTCGCCATCTGTAAACCTATGCATTACCTTACTATTGTCAGTTCTACCTTATGTCTTCAGTTACTTTTGTTCTGTTGGGCTTTAGGTTTTCTTCTGACCATCATAGCCACCATCTTGATCTCCAGTCTTGACTTCTGTGGCTCCAATGTTATTGACCATTTCTTCTGTGATTATGGACCTCTTCTGCGTCTCTCCTGCTCAGATACATTTCTTCTGGAAACAGTAGTGCTCTTTATAACCACCAACGAAACCACCTTTGAAATAGTGTTCATCTTTTCAACATACGTCTGCATTGTTCGCTCTATACTGAAAATGTCAAAAAGCACTGGGAAGAAGAAAGCCTTCTCCACCTGCACCTCCCATCTGACCGTGGTCTGCACTTGTTTTGGATCAATCGTCGCCATCTATGTGTCTCCATCTGGGAAAAAAGCCTTTGGCATGAACAAAATATTTTCTTTACTCTACACAGTGCTGACACCATTGCTAAACCCGATCATCTACAGCCTGAAGAACCAGGAGATCAGGAGCGCCATTGTGAAAGGATTCAGGAATCAGAGGCAAATCCTAAGGAGTGAATAACAATGTAGTTGTACTGACCCTGTGTAATAGTATAAAAAAAAAAAATATATATATATATATATATAAAATGTAATAATTAAATATGAACCATAAAATGGTGCGACTGTTAGATTAGATGGTGCTCTGGCACCTGAATATACTAACAGCATGACTATGACCAGACAGTCTTGTGGTCCATTAATAAACCCTAGGTTGTCTATCAATACGAGATGTGGGGCTCGATCAGAGATATTTTCTGTCCCATAATCAAGACCTTTTTTGGGAAGACCTGGCAGGCAGTGGAAGATGGGCCCAAAGATAGAAGGTTAGGGTAAAAAAGCCATGGATTGAGGTAATCAGTAGGGTGCAAACTCCTGACACAACTGGCAGTCATCTGATTGGCACAGTCCTAGCGTTGGAAGCAGATAATCGACGAGAACAGAAAGCCTCAGCTTTGTTAATGGTTTGAAGTGGTTGCGCTAGTTACTGCAGAGCATCTCCTATTATAATGAGCATAGCAATATGTCATCCTTCTTCTTCACCACAGATTGAAATATAGTTTTAAAAAGGAGTTAAAATGTAAAATGTATTTGCTCTACTCTGAAGGCTCTATATGCCAATCCTGTAGCCAAAGTCTTTACCAATAACACCCTGCCTGCTTTGTGGTTGAATGAACCGTAACTATTGAAGCTGGATTTGGTCCCTTGGAGGCCTCCGTGTTTCTTGGAATTGCTTGTCCGCATTTCAATAGTATGGTGAAGGCAAAACGGTTAAAGCCATTTCAAGAGTTGGTCCTTTTGGATCTCCGTTCTGCTTCATAACACATGAAATACCTCCAGCGAAACCATTTCTTCCAACTGAATCTAAGCTCCAGCTATTTAGGGATCTCACAGATTTTGATTCCTTGTGTTTAGCAGCCTTTCCTCCAAAAAGAATGATCTCAACTTTGTATGTCCTGCTTCTTGACACCAATCACAAAAAGCTGGTATCTTGTATGCTAAATTGGAGTAAGGAGCTGGGTAGAGAGATTTCTCAGCAAGATTGGGATAAGACTTTAACCATGTGCTATAAGACATCTATTTCTTACAAAGTTCAAGAGACCAATTTTACGCTCCCAACATGATAGTATAGGGTTCCGACGGTTCTACACAAGATGTATTCGGAGGCTTCCAAGACTTGCTGGAGATGTTACTCCGAGATGGTTAGGCAGACTGACTGGTTAGCAGGGCTGCAGACTGACAGGAGGAGAAGTGGGAGGGAGCAAAGCAGGGCTGCAGACTGACAGGAGGAGAAGTGGGAGGGAGCAAAGCAGGGCTGCAGACTGACAGGAGGAGAAGTGGGAGGGAGCAAAGCAGGGCTACGGACTGACAGGGGGAGAAGTGGGAGGGAGCAAAGCAGGGCTACGGACTGACAGGAGGAGAAGTGGGAGGGAGCAAAGCAGGGCTGCAGACTGACAGGAGGAGAAGTGGGAGGGAGCAAAACAGGGCTGCAGACTGACAGGAGGAGAAGTCTGAGGGAGCAAAGCAGGGCTGCAGACTGACAGGAGGAGAAGTGGCGGGAGCAAAGCAGGGCTGCAGGCTGACAGAAGGAGAAGTGGGAGGGAGCAAAGCAGGGCTGCAGACTGACAGGAGGAGAAGTGGGAGGGAGCAAAGCAGGGCGGCAGACTGACAGGAGGAGAAGTGGGAGGGAGCAAAGCAGGGCTGCAGACTGACAGGCGGAGAAGTGGGAGGGAGCAAAACAGGGCTGCAGACTGACAGGAGGATAAGGGGAGGGAGCAAAGCAGGGCTGCAGACTGACAGGAGGAGAAGTGGAGGGAGCAAAGCAGGGCTGCAGAGTGACAGGAGGAGAAGGGGAGGGAGCAAAGCAGGGCTGCAGACTGACAGGAGGAGAAGTGGGAGGGAGCAAAGCAGGGCTGCAGACTGACAGGCGGAGAAGTGGGAGGGAGCAAAACAGGGCTGCAGACTGACAGGAGGATAAGGGGAGGGAGCAAAGCAGGGCTGCAGACTGACAGGAGGAGAAGTGGAGGGAGCAAAGCAGGGCTGCAGAGTGACAGGAGGAGAAGGGGAGGGAGCAAAGCAGGGCTGCAGACTGCAAGGCAGAGTAGTAAAGGGAGCAAAGCAGGGCTGCAGACTGCAAGGCAGAGTAGTGGAGGGAGCAGGGTGGATATACAAACTGGTAAGAGGAGTAAAAGAAGAGAGTTGGGTGGGGATGTAGACTGCTAGGAGGAGGAGTGGAGGGAGCAGGGTGGGTTTACAGGGTGGGGATGCAAATTGCTATGAGTAAAAGAAGAGAGTAGGGTGTGGATGCAGACTGCTAGGAGGAATAATGGGAGGGAGCAGAGAGGGTATGCAGACTACTAGGAGTAGTGGAGGGAGCAGGGTGAGGATCCAAACTACTATGACTAGGAGTGAATGGGGTAGGCCAGGCTGTCCTAGACCTACTGCCAACCAGAGAGGTCCAGTGCACAGTATACAGCTGGAGCAATTTGGAGATGAAAGCACCAAAACCCTTTAAGGTATTGAAATATCTTTACTTATGCAGACAGTATATTTAAATTTTTCAGCACTTTTATGTCTTTTTAATATCCCAGATCTCCCTTTACTTACACAATGATTTATTTTTTTGATACATGATATTAACAACTCTGATAAAGTGCAAACATTCAGCTGCTATTACTAATAGAAAAAATCTATATGACATAATCTGGCAAACTTATCAGTCAGATGTCTCCAATGTTAAAGTAACAGTAAAAATTAAAAAAAAAAAAAAAAGGGGGGGGGGGAGTAAAAATGTTATATTATATTATTTGGAATTATTAAGATTCTCCAGAATAAAAAGGAGAACTCTATGCAGTGGCATAACAAAGGATAAAAGATATAACATAATATTACATAGCTATGAATTAAAGGGATATTCTCATCAAGTGAAAGCATATTACTAGGACATGCCGTGATCGATGGGGTCTGACCTCTGGGATCCCCAACAATTGTGAAAATGAAGGGGAGCAGCTCTGGACGGCTGAGTGACCTAAAGAGGGGGGGGCACTGTAATTCTCAGCAATCATAAAGTGTGGCACATATTAGGCAATATAAGGACTCCATTGTCACTACTATGTATACAAACCTGCAGGTGTGCTCTTGTAGCCCACAATATCTAGATTTAAATGCAGTTTTATGCTAATGAGGTGCATTGGTGCCCTGGGGGTTGTCCCGAGCCACCAAGAACCCCTTCGCCTTTCCAGATAGCTTATTACTTAGGCCCCACAATGACGCCATTGGGGATGCATTTTCCAAAGGGTTTCTTCTCAAGCTGTCGACCTCATGGGCATAAACCTATTATTGTGTAACTACAGAACGCCACAACAGGTTTGGAAATGGGAAAAGTGCACTTTAATCAGGGTGCGATGGGCTACAGGGACATACTAGCAGGTTAGTTTACATGGGAGGGACCCCTTGATATAAAATATTATTATTACTATTTACTGCAAATATGAACAGGTAACCTTTACCATCATTATGTGTGTGTGTGTGTGTGTATATATATATATATTATATATATATATATATATATATATATATATATATATATATATACAAATATTTATTTATGTATTTATTTTATTATAAATTTGGTTTGTTTCATAAGTTTTACCGTTTCTGACTACATACATCAATAAGATATTTAATAAGTTATTGTGAACAATCGCTATAGTGTCTTCTGGCAGAGTCACAGAGTCAGGGTAAGTTAATGGGGGACACAATGAGCAGACTCCTTAGGACCTCCACCACCTTTAGGACCTAGTTGGCCCCTAGTGACTTCTCTACTCCCACCACTTCCGTCTGCCTCTCTATTTCATATCTTTAATGACTTAGTGACCAACACTGAGGAATAGTGATGAGCTAATACTGTTCGATCGATTAGATATTCGATCGACTAGTAAGGTATTCGATAGTGCCAAATATTTGAGAAATATTCAATTAACGTTCAAATCCCCCTTCCCTTTTCCTAAGGTGTCATTGTGGACTTGGTGACCTCCTGGTGGTCGAATAGATGTTTTTCAATAATCAAATATTTGTTCCCATAGACGTTAATGGGATCAAATATTCGATCAAACGTTCGAGTATCTGTAAGATATTCGTACAAATATCGAATATTTCACTATTCACTCATCACTAATGAGGAAGTCAGGCATGTATATGGAGCCAAAATATTTAAAAGAGGAAAGTTTCAAAAAGTTTGCCATGAGATCCAACATTTATTTTTAAAGTCCCATGATGGCTATCTGTCCATCCTTTCTAGATAAGATCAACTGCCTCCATGTGAATATAAGGGCCCTATTACACGCGACGATATAGTTTGAATTTAAACGATAATCGTTCTGTGTAATTGCAGGCAATGATCAAATAATCGTTTGTATGTCGTTGATCATTGATTTAGATCTGAACCTAAAATTATCGTTAATCGTTCGCTGTAATTCCACATTCGTTCACCCAAGTTCGGCATTTGTTCACTAATCGTTCAGTGTAATTGCACATTGTTCATTATTTTTCTGGGATCAGAAGGAGAAAATGATCATAGTAACGATCGCAATAACGATCATAGTAACAATCAAAACTAACAACCAACTAACTAACAACAGAACGTGTAATATGATGAACGATTTCAGGTTAACAATAAACCATCTAGTTTGCGATTATTTATCGTTAGTTGTTAATCGTTAAAAATTGCTCCGTGTAATAGGACCCTAAGGCAGTTAGTTGATCTACTTCAGTAGATAGGGTCCAATGCATGTCATTTCATATCTCCTTAGTAGCTAATACAAGGGTTCAGTTGGGGTCCTTGTCCAAGAGTTGGGGTGGGAACCCTCACCAATTTTTTCCCTTGGGTGCCCCCCCCCCAACCTCACTCTAGCCTTAGGCACAATTACTCTTAGACACGCATTCATCTTGATGATGAATGCTCCATGAGCCCATGCATTTCATTGTATTCCAGTTTTCTCCACTCAGCGATTGGATTTTCTGCCCCTGTAAACATTTTTCATGGTGTCGATGATCTCCCTGTTTCTCATGCTGTATATGATTGGATTGGTAAATGGGGTGAGCATGACAAAGAGCAAAGATTTCATCTTGTTTTCATAGAAGGCATTTGTGCGTAAAGGAGACATGTAGACGCCAATGAGGGAGCCATAGTAAGTGCAGACCACGAGTAGATGAGAGCTGCACGTTGAGAAAGCTTTTCTTCTTCCTTTTGAGGATGAGATCTTAACAATCACAATAAAGATGCAGATATACGATACCATGATGAAAATAAAAGGCAAGAAGATGACAACAATGTTAAATGAGATGTCAAGCCAAGCCAGGACATCGACCTTCGAAGATGAGAGAGCAAGAAGAGGAGCAAAATCACAGAAGAAATGGTCAATGATGTTGGAGGAACAAAATTGTAACTGGCTTATAATGATGACTTCAACTTTTATGAGAAGAATCCCGATCATCCAAGATCCAAAGATCAACCGTATGGAAAATGTTATATTCATTATAGAAGAATACCGTAACGGTAGACAAATGGCCAAGAATCGGTCAAAAGACATCACCATGAGGATGCAGCACTGAGCATAGGTGGAGACAAATACAAAGAAGTACTGTGAGATACAACCATTGATGGACATCTTGTGACCTTCCAGCCATATGATACGCAGCATGTTTGGTACGATACTGGTAGTGATGATGAGGTCAGCCACGGCCAGGTTTGAAATAAAGAGGTACATTGGACAGTGGAGGCGATAAGTGGAGGACACCAAGAGAATGATGACAATATTTCCAAGAAATGTGAATACGTAGACAGAAAGGGCAAGACAAAAGAGGGCAACCCTAAACTTGTGGCTATTCTGGAAACCAATGAGAACAAACTCAGTCACTATGGTCTCGTTGCCTTCACACATGTTACAGTGGGAATATTCCGACCTAAAAATGAACCCAGAATCATAAATACGTCATCAGAAAAATTAAGATTTTCTTCTTAAAAAAAAAAACCTTAGGTTTTAACTAGGTTTTAACTGGTGTTGCAGCTCGGCTTAAATGAAGTGATTAGGGATGAACTCCAGACAATCTCTGCTATGTCTAGCCCTATGTGTAGCCTTTATTTAATCTAGAATGTAAAAATGCAAAAAAAGACAATAAAATAAAATAAAAAGTAAATAAACTAACTAAATAAATGACAAGAAATATTAATATCCGGATTATTTCAAGTTATAAGTTAAAACATTTCACAACTAAATAATAATAATAATAATAACAATACAATAATTATATTGTAATAATGACGCTGCATTACCGTCAGCCTGTAGCTCTTTTATACTGTACTACAGTATAGGTTACATGTAACTTTATATACTGTTAGGATTACTGAAAAGTACTGAGTGATTTATTCCAATAATAATAATAATAATAATATGAGAAGACTGAGATGACTGGAGAAGACAAGTCCTGTGTGCGCAGAGCACGGAGGGCAGAGGTGATGGTTACCTTGGATGGAGACAGTGACAGAACATACAAATATCATTGACCTGATGACCCAAACAAAGGAAAACATCATGGAGGATAATCGTCCATATAACTATCATGTATAGAATGGGGGAGGTCCAGTGGCCTGTAGGGGGTTGTTTGCTGCCTCCATCTGTATTTTTTTTTTTTTAGGTTTGTAAGGATAAAAGTCAAGCAAATTAGGGTTATTTTTTTTCCAGCTTGCATCCAAATTCATTAGTAGTGAAGAGTACTGGCCGGGATGATCATCAGTAACACCGGCTGGTCTGTGGTCTGGCCGGGTCATAGAATGGCCGGTGTTTACTACATGTGAACATGGCCTAACTATGCAACCAGGAAAGGGGAAAACAAATAAAATATTATAAAAAAAAAAAAAAAAAAAAAAAAACATAAATTAAAGCATAATTATATTTTCAAACAAAAACACTCAAAATTACATGAAAATACAATAATCAGATAAAGTACAGCTAATAATAATAAAATAAAATAATAATAGAACAACAACAAAAAAAGTAGGATAAACTAAGATAAATCAAATATATCCTTTGTTTCTTTTTCTTTAAATAAAGTTGTTAAAATGTATTTGTTTTTTTATTTTATTTTACAAACTGGACACTTTTAAATGTTTCCTGTTTTTATTTTAAATTCATATTTTTAACATTTTCCCGCTGTGTTACAACTGTATAATGGCAATGCTTTTTTTATGGTATTCTATTTATTATTATTTTTTTATTTGAGTAATCAAATTTCTTTTGTATTTTACAAATAGGACACAACCATTTTTTTTTCAGTTTTTTATTCAGTAATATTATTCCCTTTGCATTTAATAATAATTTATTGTATTTCTTTTATGTCAATAAATAATGTCTTTGTATATTTATGAGCAGTCAACAAGTACAAAATCTAACAAGGGGATTGTCTTCAGATTTATCCCTGCCGACATGAACTCTTTCCATTGTTTGACAATAATGTTTAGTGTTTTGGAGATAATCTCCCGGTTTTACTCACAGTTTTGGCCCCTGGAGATGAGAGACAATCTGTGCTTCTGGTCCGGTTGTATCTTCTTATGTATCTCGGTTACCCAATCCTTCCTGTCTGTAACATCTCTTGTCTCTTTTATACCGTCAATCACCTGGGGGAATCCATTGTTGAGTCTGGTAAGAAAAATTATCTCCCTACCTCTGGGGTATCAATGAGAGAAAAACATGAAGCCCCTCATCACCTGGTGTGAGGGATAAACATATTATGTCCCCATATACTAATATTCCCACCCAAAACACATAACAGATCAGAGACCATTATGAGACTGGAACCAATTATCAGCTCAGCGAGGAAGAAAGACACAAATATATTAGATATAATGTGATAAAGTCATTGTATTATTATTACTACTACGCTTGATAACTCCATACATTGTTATCCCTTTTCTTTCTTTCTTCTTCTTCATCTTCTGATTTTCTGCAATTCATAAAGCCCAAACCACTTAACGTACAGACTCAACCACTTTGCATTCAAACTGCACTTCGTGACAGGTGTGGCAAGTATTTTTTTTGTTTCAGTCGGATTGGTCTTTTTTAAGAAATTTTCTGAATTCATTTATTTGTTACCTTGTTAAATGATTTTTTGGTTATCTGGTATTAAACATGACTTCTTTGTATGTCAACATTGGATGATGTCTGTTATGGTTCATGGTGTTGCCATTAGATCAGTGTTGGCTAGACCAGAGATTCCCTGGAATTTACCATTTGAAAAAGTGTAAGGGATCATGAACCCCCATTATTGCCGTCCTGATTCCTCATTTTTGAAGATCGTTTTCTAGACAGCTCAACATATAGGAAATATTTGTTTAGTCAACCACTGACCGTCCTGACCAACGTTACAGGGTTCACAGTGAAGACTCAAACAATCTCATAGACTCACCTCCCTGCTTTAGTCCAACAGAAAATGAATCGTCCTTATTTCAGATAAACATTGTTACATCTTGAGATTACATAATCTGTGGGGCGATCCGCACAACGAAAAAATAGGACGTGTCCTAGTGTGGATTGCACTGGCACGGATCACCTCCCCATCACCCGGCTGCAGAGATATGCTCTCCTGTCATCGCCTACTTCCCCGTGCTGACCGGCGTACATGTTAACCAGAAGTGGCCTGGAGTACGCTGCTTTCTTCTTCCAGCAGAGTAGTCCCGGCCACTTCCAATGAGCGCTTGTAGCCGGTCTACACAGGGGAATAGGTGAGTAGTAGATGCAATGACAGGAGAGCATATTATGCTCTCCTGTCATCTCTGCAGCCGGGGTGGGTGGGGGATGGCAGTGGCGTAACTACCGGGGTCGCAGCGGTCGCCACTGCGACCCGGCCCGCCACAAGGGGGGCCCACAGGGCCCCCGAGGCCCCCCCCAGTCAATCCCTCTTGTGACCGCAAGCATTGTTTTGCTTGCGGTCACAAGAGGCTGACTCCCTCTTCCCCCCGGCTGATGTTCAGCTGCCTGGGGTGTCCGGTCCGCGCCCTGTGCCGCCTGGGGCCCTGACTTCCGGTACAGAGAGCGTCTTGCTTTCTGTGCCGGAATTCCCAGCCACAGCGTACAGGGAGTCCAGATGCGTGCGCTGCCGGGGATAGGACCGGACACCCCCGGCAGCCGCACATCAGCCGGGGGGAAGACTGCAGGAGGGAGGAGGCTGCAGGAGGAGTGAGGATCGACGGGGGAGCGAGTTGTAAGGTGAGTTGCATGTGTTTTTTTTTTTTTTTTTTATCTGGGGTGAGGGGGGGCCATCTATAGAGAGGGGGCTATGAGGGGAGAGGGGACTATCTATAGAGAGAGGGGAGAGAGGGCTATCTTTGAGGGGAGAGGGGGGCATCTATTGAGAGAGGGCTATCTTTGGGGGGGGGATCTATGGGGGGAGAGGGGGTTATCTATGAGGGGAGGGGATTATCTATAGAATAGAGGGGGGGAGGGGGTCATCTATAGAGGGGGGAAGGGGCTATCTATAGGGGGGGCTTCTATGGGGGGAGAGGGTGTTATCTATGGCGGGAGAGGGGGTTCTCTATGGGGGGGGGGAGAGGAGGGTATCTATGAGGGGAGAGCGGGCCATCTATAGAGAGGGGGAGAGGGGACCATCTATGAGGGGAGAGGGGGGCATCTATAGAGGGGAGAAGAGGGAGCTATCTATGAGGGGAGAGGGGGCCATCTATAGAGAGGGGGGTATCTATGAAGGTGAAGGGGAGAGGGGCTATCTATAAGGGGAAGGAGAGAGGGGGCCATCTATAGGGGGGAGAGGGGGGCATCTATAGGGTGAGAGGGGGCCATCTATAAGGAGGGACAACATAGGTGGCCATTTATAAGGGGGAAAACATAGGTGGCCATTTATAAGGGGGACAACACAGGGGGGCCATCTATAAGAGGGAATACACGGGGGGGCATATACTATATGGGATACACAGAGGGGGACCATCTATAAGGAGGCTACACAGAGGGGGGCATATACTATAAGGGGTCACAGAATCAGCCTACCCACTAAATGAGGGTGTAAAGGGGCCAGTACAGATGTGCAGTGTGTATAGAAATGAGGATGGTGCCAGAGTGAGAAGCCTAATATGTCTGTCTGACAGATTCTGTGGATTCGTGGCACTGAGAAGTTCTCATAATGGCCCAGGACAGATGGAGAAGATGAAAAGGGAAGAACTCCGATTAGAGAAGACGTCCCCTGTGAGTCACCTGATGTAACTGCACTGTGATGTATATGGTGTATGCAACCTGTGTGGAGCTGGGTCTGCCTCTATTTGCCTGGATGAGGTGATAGTGATCTGTGTACAGTGGATCTTATGCAGTAGCAGCGATGGTGGTATCAGTCAGTATGTGGTAGTGTTAGTCAGTATGTGGTGATGTTTGTTACTTGTGATCTGGTACTGTGTTTTATTGGATTTAGTATACAGGATTTGGTCAGTAACAATGTGGTGGTGATGGTAGTAGTGGTGTTGCGGTAACATTTCCTTCCTATATACTGGTAATATTGGTCTTAGTGTACAGGATTTGGTCATTAACAGTATGGGGGTAATATGTATGGTGATAATATTTTCTCTTCCTATATGCAGGTGTTATTGGTAAGTTCTGTTTTGGTGTGTGTGTGTATATATATATATATATATATATATATATATATTACCAATAGCATCACTTGGTTGTGAAAGGGGGGGGGGGCAAGTTGACCTCTCGCCTCAGGGCCCAGGAGACATTAGCTACGCCCCTGGGGGAGGGGATCCATGCCGGGCGAGTCCAACAAGTTTAGCCTATAACCCTAATGTGTTGATCCAGAGGAAGCAAAAACCCTTAGGCCACATTTACACCTCTCTTGTTCTGTCCGCAATTATTCAAAGGCCCCATTCACACGTCCGTATGGGTGTACGGGGCTGTGATCCGTGCCGCAAATGAAGCGGCAATGTAGTGCTCCATGAAGCACAGAGCCCTACAGATGCACATTCTCAGTGCAGGCTGCGGTCACGGGCTGCACTACGGATGTGTGAATGTAGCCTTATGAGGCAGAGGCCATATGCCCCATCAGAGGGAGAAAACTTTCTTACCGACAATGGCGATTAGAATAATCCCTGGATCAGCGTCTTATCACATGTAATCTGATGCCCATAACTTGTAATATATTTATCCAGATCGACCCTAAGACGTCTTTTTTCTAGTGTAAGTAACTTCAAGCTTGATAACCTGTCTTGGTCCTGTAACCCATCCATTCCTTTAATGACCTTGGTCGCCCTCCTCTGTCCTTTTTATACTGGTGTGTTAATTTGGCCCGGGCCAACGCCGTGTCCAGTTGGTGGGATGCTATGGCAGCCAGGAGTTGTGGCCGATCAGGACAGTGACAGGTAGCTCAACCTTTCTGAACAACAAGACATTCCCGTACTCCTCACTACCATTTACCTGTATCTTATTGTGTTTTACCCAGACCTGACTATTTTGCCAGTCGTTCATCCCTACTTTCTGCCAAATAAAAGGTGAGGTATAGAGAACAGAAGACGACTCAAGCTTTCGGATCCCTAGTGCTCACTTTACCTACTGAGAGGGAGCTGGTGTATAACTAGATTATCATGTATAGGTGAAACCTTATCATCACACAATGTCTAACAGATGCACAATGTTACTAATGTGGAGGCAACATTGTACAGCTATACACCATGTGCAGGAGTAGTTTCACTTGCACATGATGATCAGGATATAAACCCACCCACATACATCGCAAAAATGCAGAAAACATGGTTACAAGGTCCACAGATTCAGATCTCTGTTCACACCAAGGAAAGGTTGCTGATTGCAGGCAGGGATAATAAGGTCCTAAAGCTGTGGGATCGTCTGTGCTGAGGAGCTGGTGGCTTTCAGAAGACCATTGAAGGAACGAAAAGGAAGATACTGGGAGGACAGTGCCTCATGTAATCCTGTTCGGTACAAGTATACACGCACGTCGCTTCTGACCACCTCACCTCGCCTTTGACCACCACACGTTCCCTTTGACCACCGCACGTTGCCTCTGACCCCCCCAAATTGCCAATGACCCCCTCCAGATTGCCGTAACCACGCCAGATTACAGGTACCCACCCCAGATTACCTATAAGCACTTCAGTTTATCCGTAACCACCCCAGATTGTCTGTAACCACCCCATGTTGCCCGTAACCACCCCATGTTGCCCATAACCACCCCACGTTTCCTGTAACCACAGCAGGTTGCCTGTGAAAACCCTAGATTGTCTGTAACCACAACAGGTTGTCCGTATCCACCCCTGGTTGCCCGTAACAACCCCACGTTGCCCATAACCACAACAGGTTGCCTGTAACCACCCTATATTGTCTGTAACCACAGCAGGTTCTCCGTATCCACCCCACATTGCCTGTAACCACCCCAGGTTGCCCGTAACCACCCCACCTTGCCTGTAACCACCCCAGGTTGCTGTAACCACAGCAGGTTGCCCGTGACCACCCCATGTTGACTGTAACCACCCCAGGTTGCCCGTTACCACCTCTAGGTTGCCCGTAACCACCCCAGGTTGCCCGTAACCACCTCCAGATTACCTGTAACCACCGCAGGTTGCCCGTAACCACCCCACATTACCTGTAATCTCTTTTTTTTTTTTTTTTTTTAGTAACTGCACTATTCTAATAATTATTACTAGCTGTGGTTTTGCTCCAGCAAATTGGCGCTCCTTCCCTTCTGAGCCCCGCTGTGTGCCCATACAGTGGTTTATGCCCACATATGGGGTACCGTTGTAGTCAGGAGAACCTGCGTTACAGATTTTACCTGTTCCTTGTGAAATTTAGAAATTTCAAACTAAACCAACATATTATTGGAAAAATTTGAGTTTTCCATTTTTACTGGCCAATTTTGAATACTTTCCTCTAATACCTGTGGGGTCAAAATGTTCACCACACACCAAGAAGAATTCTTTGAGGGGTGTACTTTCTAAAATGGAGTGACTTATAGGGAGGGGGGTCACTCCACTGGCACTACAGGGGCGCTGCAAACGCACCTGGCGCCCAGAAACTTCTTCCGTTTTAATGTTTACTTTTGAATACTTTAATACCTGTGGAGTCAAAATGCTCACCACACCCCAAAATAAATTCTTTGAGGGGTGCTCTTTCCAAAATAGGGTGACCTATGGCGAGATTTTACTCCGCTGGCACTACAGGGGCACTGCAAACCCACCTGGCGCTTGGAAACTTCTTCAGCAAAATCTGCATTGAAAAAGCTAATTGGCGCTCCTTCCCTTCTGAGCCCGGCTGTGTGCCCATGCAGTGGTTTATGCTCACATATGAGGTACCTTTTTACTCAGGAGAACCTGCGTTACAAATTTTAGGGTACATTTTTTTCTCTTGTTCCTCGTGAAATTGAGAAATTTCGAACTAAACGAACATATTATTGGAAAAATTCGAGTTTTTCATTTTTACGGTCTAATCTTTAATACTTTCCTCTAATACCTGTGGGGCAAAATGCTCACCACACCCCAAAATGAATTCTTTGAGGGATGAACTTTCCAAAATGGGGTGACTATGGGGTTCTATTCTGCTGACACTACAGGGGCACTGCAAACGCACCTGGCGCTCAGAAAATTCTTCAGCAAAATCTGAACTGGAAATGCTAATTGGCGCTCCTTTCCTTCTGAGCCTCGCTGTGTGCCCATACAGTGGTTTATGCCCACATATGGGGTACCTTTTTACTCAGGGTGCTTTTTCTCTCATGTTCCTTTTGAAAATGAGAAACTTTAATCTAAACGTATGTATTATTGGAAAATTTTAATTTTCCATTTTTTTACGGCCTAAGGCTATGTTCACACTGCGTACGAATCCGTATGCAGTTCTTACGCCGCCGTACATGTGCGGCTGAAACTAGGGGCGTGTGAAAAATATACATGTGGCCGGATGCGTACGCATTACGAACATACGCCCGTAGTACAGTTATGCTTCCCTAGCTTGATTCGAAGCGATCTGAAGCAGGTCATTTACTTAAAAATCTTCGCCCAGCCCCGTAAACCACACAGAACCTTTTGGATCGAAAAATCAAGTTCAATTTGACTGAAATAAGTACTCCGTACGGGACCGCATGGAAATCCACGGCCGTGAGTTCGAACATTTCCGTCCTCAAACAATGGTCTTGTTCATTTTTCCCGGCGGCGTTTACAATGCGATCGTAAACTCATACGTAGTGTGTACTGTGCGGGCGTATATCGTATACTTTCAAGCGAACGCATCAAACTCAAAACTACGTACATATATTCGCGGTTCGCACTACGAGCGGAAATATACGTAGTGTGAACCTAGCCTAATGGTGAATACTTTCCTCCAGCCCCTGTAGGGTTAAAATGCTCATTATATCCCAAGATGAATTCTTTAAGGTGTGTAGTTTCCAAAATGGGGTCACTTTTGGGGGTTTTCAGTATACAAGCCTTCTAAATCCATTTAAAAAAAGAACTGGTCCCTAAAAAAAATCATTTTTGGAAACTTTCACAAAAATGTGATAATTTGCTGATAAATTTCTAAGCCCCATAACACCCTAAAAAAGTGAAATATGTTTACCAAATTATGCCAGAATAAAGAGGACAAATTGGTTATGTGACTTAGTAACTAATTTATGTGGTAAGACTTTTTTTTTTTTAGAAGCAGAGAATTTCAAAGTTCATAAAATGCAATTTTTTTAAATTTTTCATGATATTTTGATGTTTTTCACAAAAAAACACACAAAGTAGTGATCAAATTTTGCCACAAACATAAAGTGCCATATGTGACGAAAAAACTATCACAGAATCGCTAGCATACGTTAAAGCATCACTGAGCTGTAAGCTGTCAGTGAGACAGGTCAGATTTTGAAAAATGAGCCTGGTCATTAAAGCCCAAACTAGATGCAGCATGAAGGGGTTAAAATGAAAATAAAAATTACAATTTCAAAATAAAATTAAATTATCTGCCATCAAATAAAAAAAATTAGAGGGTCGCACCAGGCTCTCACCCACTTTGAATCCTTCACAAATTTCAATCGTGCTTGGCATTGGATATTGTCTTTGAATTCCAGGCCTGCACTTGCATACTTGACCTCTCATAGATACACAGTAAAGGGAAACTATCAGCAGGTTAGACTAACCTAGCCTGCTGATAGCCCCCTATTGCACAGGAGGTAAGAGGCGGTATGACTCTTACCTTCCTCCTCAGTGCCGTTCAGTTTAGCGTTTGCTCCATGGTCTGGTAAGATTGTGAGGACTACTGCCCGCCCCCCATAGTGCTGAACGGCACTCGGCCGACCCCTTCCTAATTATATTCCATGGAGCGGGCCAGCCAGATGGGGGCGGGGCAGTGCTCCTAACAGCCTTCAGTACTCCTAAGATCTCACTGGACCACGGAGCAAACGCCGACCTGCACGAGAACGGCGCCAAGGAGGAAGGTAAAAGACACACTATCCTCCTCGACGTCTCCTTAACTATTCGGGTCTATCACAAAGTTAGATTCGTCTAACCTGCTGATAGTTCCCCTTTAAAGGATTAAAAGAGTGTTTATTCAAACTCCATTGCTTCTTAGGAAAATTGTCTTGTTATTTATTCATCCCTAATTCCAGGAATTTATAAAAGGGTCACACCAGGCTCTCGCCCACTTTGAATCCTTCACAAATGTTTATCATGCTTGGCATGGATATTGTCTTTACAGACACACTTGCTCTCCTTTAGATACTTATTAAGGGTGCATTCACACCTACAGGATCTGCAGCAGATTTGATGCTGTGTTTAGTTATTTAAATGAAATCTGCTGCAGAAAATCAGCTGCAGATCCTGTAGGTGTGAAAGCACCATAAAGCATGGGTCTCCAAACTGTGTCCCTCCAGTAATTGCAATGCTACAAATCTTAAGCTTTAGCTGTCTGAGCATTATGGGAATTGTGGTTTTGAAACAGCTGGAGGGCCACAGTTTGGAGCCCCATGCATACAAGGATTGAAAGTGTGTTCATTAAAATTCTAGGGCCTGGAATCGTTGTCAAATTTAATTTAAAAATCTATTTCAAATTCATCAATTTTACCAAGTAGCTAATTCTCAAGCAGAATCAACCAGGTCGATCGATCAACAACGGGGTGTTATTATAATCTTAATTAAATTAAATTTTCAGGGGAATTTTAATTATAAAAAATATCATTAAGAATTCAGGCTCTCACAGACCTGGTAATTTTTCTTTTAGAAGCTCAGCCTACTCTGCACTCCTGCATTCATTGCATCTCTTTGAAGGGGTCACCTTTTTAACAAAAAATCATGGCCACACAATCAATCATTAAAAGATTGGATTAAAAGTGTAATCATTAAAATTCCAGGCTATTAGAAAAACTGTATTGTTATTTAATTATTTATATCTACAAGAATTTATAAGAGGGTCACACCAGGTCCTTACCATGAATTATAGGGAGATTTACCATCAGGCCCTCACCATGAATTATAAGGAGATTTACACACACACACACACACACACACACACACCCTTCCCCAGTTAGCAGGCACACACAGTGGTCACTCAGTGAAGTTATTGTCAGGGTTGTAAATTAGAGGGAGGATGTAGGCATGGGAATGTCTAGGTGCTCATTGTCCCACCAAACTTCAAATTCAATACTAATTTAAAAATTTATTTAAATTAAATAAAAAGTTACAGTGATACACTGCTTAAAAGTCAATAAAATGAAATAAATAAAATTCTGTTAAGGATTTAAATTAAATTTGAACTGTCCTGTGGTTAACCCCCATTTTGGTTTGCACCCTTCTACTCCTTTCTACACCCATTTTACAGCCATTTTTGTGTCCTAATGTTCAGATCCCCATAGTCTTGGGATGGGTTTTGTGTCCATGCAAAAGTTTGGGTAAAAGTCCAGGTGTTTAGACTTTGTTTTTCAAAATCGAACCAACTGGTCAAACCTGAATATCCATGGGTTTGCTCATCACTATTCATTATTTCAAAATGTTATAAAATTTGTATTTAAAAAATATCAAATTGCATTAAAATGAAAATGTATTCATAAAATTCAATGGCATTTCTTCTTGTCTCTATGTGGTGTGAAAACTGCAGATTCCAATCCCTTGATTGGGCTGTTAGAAAAATTCTAATCAGTAGGATTCCCTCATATCTTCTTCTACACTGTACGGGGTGGGTACCACTCCTTAAAGTGGGCACCGATATACATTCATTGTCCCTGTCCCCAGTGCTGCAAGGCAACAGTGCTAACTTTTAATAAAAATTATACTGCCATTTCTTCTCCGCTGTACAGGGTGTCAAACCTCTTACTGCTACTGCGTAGGAAAGAACCTAATTTAAAAAAAATCAATGGCATTTCATCTTCACTGTATAAAGTGGCAAATTTGTTGGTCTAATTTTGGGATGCTCACGGGCAGAGCATCTTACATAGATTTTGCCATATGCCCTACATGCTTCCTCAATGCCATATACACTGTTGCCTAAAAAGTGGCCCAACTTACTTAAAAACACTCTTAGACTACCTGAAAGCTTTAGGCCACTTTTTAAAAACCCAACTTGTTCAAAACTCACTCAGGTTGAACCGAACCTTCAATCTTTTCACATATTTCTAGTCAAAACAGTTAAATGTAATAAAAACTATTTGCACTTGTTATTTGTTATTATAAGTACTGCCCCCCCCATCACACACACAAAAAATAAAAATAAAAAAAGATATAAATTGAATATTTGACATAAAAAATTAGAATGACATTTCTCCTTTGTTTTGTTTTATTTCCTGTGAACCATCTCAAGGCTAAATACAAGTCTATAATCCTGTATTGAGGGGCAGCTTTTAAAATGTGGTATTTTATGGGGGTTTCTAGCACACAGGCCTCTTAAAGGAGTTATCAAGCACTACAAAACATGGCCAACTTCTTCCAGAGACAGCAACGTTCTTGTCTCCAGGTCAGGTGTGGTTTGCAAATAAGCTCCATTCACTTCGATGGAACTACTGTAAATCGCAAAACCTGCACCCAAACTGGAGATAAGAGCGGTGCTGTCTTTGGAAGAAAGCGGCCATTTTTTTCTAAGACTGGAGAACTCCTTTTAATCTTTAGAAATGAATTCTGTCTCTAAAAAAATCAAGTGGACATTTTCCACATAAAGAAGACATATTGGTAACATGTATAGTTAACTGACTGGCTATGTTCACACTTGGTTTAAGAGCGTCCGTTGCATAGCAACAGATGCTGTTAAACTGCCGTCATCCGGGCTGCATTTAGGACATTAGGAATGTTCTTGTTTTACTACTGATTTGCGGGCACCGTCAGGTGTGCGCCAAAAACAATTAGCCATTCACTTCAATGTAATGTGCGGCCGACGCTGCACCTTACATTGTGTCAACAGCTGTTATTTTCAGATGCTGTTTAGTGAACAGCGTCCGGAAATAATAGACAGGTACATTATTTTAACGCCCGTTCTAAACAACACTACGCTGTGTGAATACAGTGGGCGGCATTGCATTGCAATCAGCATCTGTTCTTTACTCAAAACTAATGTTGTGTGAACCTAGCCATTCACAAGTTTTCTGCTTGATCTTTGTTTTCTTGGATAGGAGATTGGCCTCAGGACCCTTATTGAATGGACCTGGCTTAGACGGATTACGTGCGTGAAATTGCCGAACCAGACGTGGGGCATGTATGTCCTTCCCAGAAACCCACATACGTTTCTCTGGACCAAAGCCCTTCCAGTGGACCGGATACTGTATGGAACCCTGTACCCAAAGAGAATTGAGAATTTTCTCCACCTCATATTCCAGCTCCCCCTGGATGACCAGTGGAGTAGGAGAAGTGGATGGAGACACCAGAGGAACGTACCTTTTCAGGGTAAAAGGACGCTCAAAGTCTGGCTGTATTAACACTGGAGCCTGTGAGAAACATTGACTAAGTCTGTCAAATGCCATAGTGTCTGAGGACCAATTAACCAGATCCGCTCCCTTTTCAGTAAGGGGTTTTGCTATGAGTGAGAACCTCTTAATGAATTTCCTGTAGTAATTGGAAAAACCCAAGAACCTTTGCAAAGCCTTAAGACTATTGGGTCACTCCCTTCAGAGGGTCCATACTGAACGAGTTTGAGGTTATTTTATACCCCAAGAATGAGATCTCCTGTATGCCAGATTGGCATTTTGACAGCTTGGCCCACAGATAATTTACTCTCAGAAGCTTGATGGCAGTACGGACATCCAAAATGTGAGAAGACCAATCGGGGGAAAAGATCTAAATGTCATCAAGATAAACCACCAGAAAATGACCAAGATATTCGCTGAAGACATTATTGACAAAATGCTGGAAGACTGCCAGGGCATTGCATGACCCAAAAGGCATGACCAGATATTCGAAATAGCCTTTTTGGGTATTAAAGGCAGTCTTCCACTCATCGCCCTCCTTAATCCTAATCAGATTGTAGGCTCCCCGCAGATCTATCTTAGAGAACCATCTAGCACCCACAATCTGATTAAAAAGGTCAGGGATGAGAGGCAGCGGGTGCTGTTTTTTGACCGTGATCTTGTTAAGCTCACAATAGTCAATACAAGGTCCACCATCTTTTTTGCCCACAAAAAAGAATCCCGCCCCCAAAGGAGAAAAGGAGGGGCACAATGGCCCTTATGTTAACTCTCCTTTATATACTCCCACATGGCCTCTTTTTCTGTAGAGAACAGGTTAAATATGCATCCCTTAGGATAGTTGAGAAAAACAAATACAATATGGTATAGTCAAACAGGCAAGGTCAGAACCAAACGGGCAGCGTACTAAAGAATTAAGTAACAATTGGATAGACAAAAGTCAAGCCAGAGGTAAGGTGATGAAGTCGAGCAAATAGAGGCCGTTAGGACGGGAATTGCAGTAACAGACAGGGGGAGCTGGGACCAGGAGCCCTGTGGCTCCTATTAATATAAATCCCCAGACTTTTTGTCCTGGGAGTTTTTGTTTTATCTGGAGCTTTGTCTATCTTTTCTACTGTATAAATACATCTAAGATACTGGAAAGATTAGCAGCTTTTGCCTGCTACATCGTGCAAGTCTAATCTACGTATACACCATCTACGGTAAGATAGCCGCTCCATCCTAGGGTTACATTATCTTGTTGTATTGTTAGTTCTGTCTTGTCTTGATTCCACATCTCTTTTAGATCACTTTTTTTATTTTAGCTTTTAATGTTTTTAGTTACATATAAACAAAAGGGAAGAACAAAAAGCAACTGGATAAGGAAAACAACTAAAACGTGAGTGCCAACACAGAAACCTTACTCTAATAAACTTATATTAAATGATAAAAAATAAACAAAACATACAATACAGTAAAAGAAAAAAAAAGAATATAGGTATAAAGTATTTAAAGAAAAACATTTAAAAAATATAGAAAACTTTTTAATTACCCCCTTATAAAAAAAGGGGTCAAGTTCATGTCTATGGTCCTCCTTGTGGGGCCGTATGTTAGAGACATTCATCTCTTTGAACTATACCTATAAGGTAGAGAACCTTGATAATATTGCAACCTGGAAGATGGGTAGAGACATAACATTACCAAGTGCATAAGGCCTCATAAGGAGATAATATGTATAATGATGTGTTATACAAAAGCACCGTGACAATATAGATGTATAGGACTTCTTTCAATTCTGTTGCTTTTCAATATCTAGATTATGATTGAACCAAACAGGACAACTGTTACAGAAATCTTTCTTCGTGGCTTCGATGATATCCAGAATTTGGCCCCGCTCCTCTTCATCCTGTTCTTGCTCATCTATGTCTTGACGGTGGCTGGAAATGTTTTAATCATCATCTTGGTATCTGTCATTCACCGTCTTCAATCCCCCATGTATTTATTTCTTAGAAACCTTTCCCTAAGTGAAGTCATCTTTACTACAAATATTGTGCCCAAAATGCTGCAGGTGATATTACAAGGAGGAAGTGCCATATCATTCGCTGGTTGTGTCACCCAACTCTACGTATTTGCAGCCACAGGAATAGCAGAATGTCTTCTTCTCACATCAATGTCTTACGATCGCTATTTGGCCATCTGCAAGCCTTTACACTATTCCTCCATCATGAGTTTCAAGCAACACCTCTACTTGGCGGTCTTTTCATGGGCGTGCGCTTTGATTCTACCAGCAATTACCATAAGTCTCATCTGCGTTCTTGATTTCTGTCGCTCTAATATCATTGACCACTTCTTCTGTGATTTTGCTCCACTCCTAGAGCTCTCTTGCTCCGATACCTCAACCGTAGAATTTGAGGTCTTTGCTCAAACTATTCCCGTCTTTGTTTGTACTCTCATCTACATTGTAACAACTTACATTAATATTTTCGTTGCTATCTTGAGAATCTCCTCTATGGTTGGGCGTCAGAAGGCTTTCTCCACCTGTAGTTCCCACCTGACTGTTGTGTGTACGTATTACGGCACCATGATCTCTCTATACGTCACCCCCAACAGACGGCAGTCAACAAAAGTGAACAAGACTCTTTCCTTGCTCTACAGTGTGGTGACCCCATTATTAAACCCAATTGTTTATGGTCTGAGAAATCGTGAGCTATGGAGCTCAATCTCATCAACTTTAAAATAAAATTATAAATAATCTTTACTTATCAATAAGAGATGAGCGAAGCAGATGGAAATTCATTTCATAAGCTTCGCGAATTTCGCAAACTCGTTAAGATGAACACTTCAATATTATTCAATTATTTCAATAAAACAGCCAAACTATAGAAGCTACAGTACTGGGACTATTACAGAAGGGCGATTACAGAAATTTGCTAATACATGTTCTTGTAAAAGTGTAAAAAATTGGAAAATCACAATTTAAAAAAAAAAAGTCAATCAGCCAGTCAATCATCCAAATTCTATCATGGACAGCAGTGGATCTAGCAAAAAAGCAGCATAAAATATATAAACTTTCTAATAAACCATGTAACATGTTCCAATCCCCCTTTAAGTTCCCTTTCACCAAAGTAACTGACAGTTTAATTTCCATTTTAACCCTTTGAGGACCAGGCCCAAAATGACCCCGTGGACCGCGCAAATTTTGATCTTAATGTTTTCATTTTTTCCCTCCTCCCCTTCTAAGAGTTCTAACACTTTCAGTTTTCAGTTTTGTACTTTGTAATGGCGTCTTTCATTTTACCATAACATGTATGATGGAATCCAAATATATTATTTATGAAGATATAAATAGGTGAAATCGTAAAAAAGATTGCAATATGGTAACGTTTGGGGGGTTCCTGTGTCTACGTAATGCACTATATGGTAAAATCGACATAATACTATTATTCTATAGATCAGTCCGAACACAACCATATGCAGGTTTACACAAATTTTCTAATGTTATATATTTTTTTTTAATGAAATCCTTTTTTTTGGCAATTAAATATTAATAAAATGGGCCTATTGTGACGCTTATAACGGTTTTATTTTTTTACCTACGGGGCTGTATGGGGGTTTTAATTTTTTCCGCCATGATCTCTAGTTTTTAAAATACCATATTTGTGAACATCGGACGTTTTGATCACTTTTTATTATTATTTTTTTTATATATAATGTAACATAAAATCGGTAATCCGCGCACTTTTTTTCCTCTTTTCGTGTACGCCATTCGTAATGACGCTTGTTATAGTTTAATAGATCGGACAATTACGCACGCTACGGTATATTATATGTTTATTTATTTTTATATGTTTTATTTGTATAATGTGAAATGGGGGTGATTTAGACTTTTATTGGGGGAGGGGTTTTGAGGTTGTGTGTTGGTGTTTTTAACTTTTTTTTTACACATTTGAAGTCCCTTTGAGGGACTTGTACATACAGTACTTGGATTTCTACACTGATGATTGCTATGCCATAGGCATAGCATTGTTCAGTGTTATCGGCGATCTGCTCATTGAGCCTGCCTGTGCAGGCTCAGTGTAGCAGATCGCCAATCGGACCGCACGGAGGAAGGTGAGAGACCTCCGGCAGTCCGTTTTACCGATCGGGACCCCCGCAGTCACACTGCGGGGGTCCCGATTGGTAAGTGACAGGGGACTCCCCCTGTCACTTACACTTAAACGCTGCGATCGCAGCGTTTAAGGGGTTAATGACACACGGCAGCGCGATTGCTGCAGCGTGTCATTACCGGTGAGGTCCCGGCTGCTGAATGCAGCCGGCCCTCACCTGCTATGAAGCGCGCTCCGCTCCAGAGGACGCTTCATAGCTCAGGACGTACCGGTACGTCCTAGGTCGCCTAGGGGTTAATTGATTTTTTTTATTTTATTTTGATGTAGATGTAGAGTGACCCAGTGTGAGCTGCAGTCTGGTAACAGTTACAATGCCATCATAATTAACAGCCTTCAGGAACGACAACAGGCTTGGATTAAGGTTGTAGGACCCAGTAGGACAAGTGGTCAAGCGATTAGTAGCCAGGCTGGTATTGTGTAAAAGATCCTTTAAAGTTCCAGCTCCACTGCAGTCAGTATTCATCCCAGAGCCAGCAATCATCAGAAGGGTCCTCCCAAAGCAGTGCCAACACCAATCCATGCCAAGAGCAGGATGTTTCCTCTTCCCTGTGTCCATTGGTGTCTCAGCCGCAAGTCAGCTTTGAAGGACCATCTGTAAGAGAGCTTCTGGCAAGCCTAGCCCTCCCACCAGAGCCTTAGTCTGAGTCTTGGTGTAAAAAAACACACAATGCTATCTGAGGCATCCGTGACCATTAAGTGGTTCGGCTTTGGGTTCAAACCCAGCCTAAGTATCTATGCGGCAGCACATGGAACACCCCACCCCATTGCCTGGAAGAACCTCCATGCCACTTTTTGCCCTTAAGCAACAACAACTGCAGCTACCATTTATTTAGTTAATCAAAATTTTTTATAAAAATTTGATTTAATAAAAAAATAATAAACATTTTTAAAATCAATCTTTTTTTCATTCAACTTTTTTAATTTTCAACATTTTAATAGATTTTTTATTATTAAAAATCGATTATTTTTTTTTAGTTGATTTTTCTAATTTTTTTATTAAATTTGCAGTTCTCCCACACAAGTGTCTGCCCTTTCCCATTTTAAGCATCTGCTGCAGGTGAAGGCCTGACCCTCCTTCTGGTGCTGCATCTATTTACATTTTATTTCTAAGTTAAGTTTTTTTTTTATAATCCATTTTGCTTCCATTGAGTTTTTCATTATTTAAATTAGAATAATTTTTTTTTATTTAGTCAGTTTGACATGAGACACCAAGCTCACATTCGCTAGGATAATTGATAGGGAAAAGGGTTAACAAGCTTTATGCATCACTATATACAACACACTACTACTGTATATACTACCAATAAACAATATAAATAAAAAAAAAAACTCCTTTGCATAGGTTCCCCGACTCCTTCCTAGGATTGAGGGATCTCTTAAAAATGTAACCACTTCAGACACTTGTACACGACATGTAACACCCTCTGCCAGATCCAACACAATGGCTATGTTCACACAACATTTTTTCAGCTCCTTTTAAAATTACGTCCGTTATTTTGAGTCTAAAATAACGGACGTCATTTAGCAGCCTGGCCTTCCCATAGACTGGTGTTTGTACATTATTCTAGTTTGTTACTAATTGCCGTTTGGATGCGGCTTAATTGAAAAGCCCATTGAATTTAATAGTAAAAACGGAGAAAGAACGGTGACAAAAAAAAAAACTGTGTATGAACTACTAATAAAAAAAGTCAGCTGTTTGCAAAAGACGTCCGAAAATAAGGATCATGTTAATTATTTTGACGCCAACGGCAAAAACGTCCGTTATTCAATACATTGTGTGCATTGAATGTTTGTCTTCCCATTGACTTCAATGCATTGCCATTGCAGTCAGTTAAATCTCGACGAAAACTGACGTTTTTTAAATATGAAAATTGTCCACCTTTTCAATATTTTTGACGTTCTGTGAACATAGCCAATCGTGGACTGTAACAACATTGACTGACCGGCTTTTTGTCAACTTGGTGTAACTCATCCCTTCACATGTTGGATTGGCTGTACACACAGAGATCGCCGGATTCTGCAATATCCAGGTCATTATGCGTAATAAGGGAACCACAAAAATGCTAATTGACTAGAAAAAAAAACACATAGGGGGAAATTTATCAAGGACTTTTTCACCCATTTTTGGTGTCTAAGTCTTATTTATGAACCAGTATTCGACGGGCGAATATTTTTTAATCTGAATTATCTGGGATTAGCTCCAAATTTATCATTTGTAACTTTAAAAAACAGGTGCAGGCCTACGTCTGGTCAGTATCAGGTGAATATGCTTGCATAATTTTTTTATTTTTAGGCCTTTTTTTGTGCCTTTTTACTTAGATACATTCACTAAGGCAGTACAACATTTTAATCGATTAGTCACAAAATATTGGACCAAAATACACACCAACCCTTATTAGAATAGTTGAACACATTAGACTCCTTAATAAATGACCCCAGTCTATTTGCAGACTCTTAAAGAACCCCATCTTCACATTTCCTGCCCATGGTGAAGGACAATGAGACCATCTGCAGCTTAGGTATATATTATCCACTGCAGGTCACTGCATCCACCAAGTGCACCATGCAACCCATCCCCCAAACACAGAATTATCCAGGATTATCTTGTGGTTTCTTGAGTGGTATAAGACATTTTTCGTCCTAGAGTATATATCTAGGAGGATATGATACAACACCCTTCTCAAGCTACTACCAGCAGCAATTTTTCGCTGAAAGACAGGTTACCTTGCGTCATTTACTGTCGTCTGTGAATGGCTGATGGAGCAAAATAAGATATGTATATTGTGGATAGTGCCACTACAGGCGCCTCAATAGATGGGACGGGGCATGGATGTAATTGGGGGGGGGGGAGAGATTTATTGGATTAAATATTTTATTGTAAAGAGTTTAAAAGGGGATTCATGTTTTTTAATTATTATTATTATTATTATTATGTGTTTTTCAAGACAGTACAGTAAAGGTATACAGGAACTTACAGCTTTACAGGAACATTGATTCAATTTAACCCGGAAATCCATGCATCAAGGACCTTTGGCATAAAGGGTTAATAAAGAATAATAAAAGATACATTTTATGCCACTGGGATATTTTTGAGGAGACATTCCTCATATGGAGATTCGGGTAACTACCATATGGAGACACAGAGAAGGCCCAACTACTACAGTATATTGAGGATGCACAGACGGGGGTCTGTGTTCTATATGGATGCACAGAGTGGATTTATCTACTACATGTGGGCACAGATAAGGGACCTTCTGCTATGGGAAAGTATAGAGGGGGCTTAAGTACTATTTTAGTGCCCAAATTGACCCTTAATACTGCATGGGGGCACACGTTTGATAGTGTTACTGTGCGGAGCAAAACAGATGTTGAGTTTGTATGGTGAGAATGATGCTAGATTGAGGAGCCTAAAATGTTTGTCTTGCAGATTTAACAGAGATGGGCTGTGCCCGGGAGAGGTCAAGGGAACATGAGCAACTCCGATCAGAGAAGACATCACTTAAGAGGCACTGGATTCAACTGGAGGAAACACTGGGAGAACTTACAAACTCCTTGCTCAGGCGCCTTGCTCTTACTGGTACCCCAGCACTGTAAGGCAGTGATGTGACCCCAGGACCCCAGCACTGTAAGGCAGTGATGTGACCCCAGGACCCCAGCACTGTAAGGCAGTCTTCTTAATGTGACCCCAGGACCCCAGCACTGTAAGGCAGTCTTCTTAATGTGACCCCAGGACCCCAGCACTGTAAGGCAGTCTTCTTAATGTGACCCCAGGACCCCAGCACTGTAAGGCAGTCTTCTTAATGTGACCCCAGGACCCCAGCACTGTAAGGCAGCCTTCTTAATGTGACCCCAGGACCCCAGCACTGTAAGGCAGTCTTCTTAATGTGACCCCAGGACCCCAGCACTGTAAGGCAGCCTTCTTAATGTGACCCCAGGACCCCAGCACTGTAAGGCAGTCTTCTTAATGTGACCCCAGGACCCCAGCACTTCAAGGCAACAATCCAAACCACTGATCCACTGCACTGCAATAAATGCCCTATTACATGAAACGATAAGAAGGCAATGATAAGCCGACATAACCGATGTTGGCTGATCATTGCAGTCGTTTGTCTTTCAACACATGTTGAAAGACAAACGACTAATATAGCAATGATCTGCTGCCGTCGTTCCATGGCATAGGAGCAGCTGCAGGAGACCGCCACTGATCTGGCAAAGAGTGATCGCCATTGGCCTAACTAGGGTTTTGCTGTAAGTTACCTACTAGTAGAGGATGGCCCTGGCATTGGGGACCCACATACTGTATGAGCGGTGAGAATGCATTATGTATGACACAAGGAGGGGGTCCTGGTGGTTGGGGACTCTTGCACTGTACCTCCAGGTCAGGGCATAGTCAGTGTGATCACTATGAGATGAGGTCATGGACATGTGACTCATTGTTATCATTAATATAAAGGTAGAATTATTAGAACCATTGTCTGCTGTGTCCTATTGTTTATTTATGTTGTTATTATGATGATGATGATGATGATAATGTATTCACTTATAACACACATAATACAATGCTTGTTTATATGATAGAAGTCTATGGCCTGGTATACATTGTGCTAGGTGCTTCATAGATCAGGAATCTGACATAGGAGGCTGGGAATGGTTAACACTCCGATCTATTGCATCACGTCTCCTCTCAGGTTAATGGGTCTCCGGAGGAATCGGCAGGTTATACAACAACAGAAATAATGAAGAGACAGAGAGGAGATCCCGAGAGGTGGCGTCAGATGGAGTCACCAAGCCAAGCGGGAGCAGGAAGGGAAAATTACACAGGAAATAATTAAATACAACAAAGTAAAAATAATTAGATAAATCACAGTAAAAGTAATTAGATGTTACGGTAAAAATAATTAGATACATTGTGTTCAAGCCAAACCGTCACGTGACTATACCAGAGATAGAGAAATCCTGATTTATATTGTACATATAAAAATAAAAGTGAAAAAAAAAATCATCAAATAAATTAATATAAAATAATAGCAGTAAAAAAAAAGAAAAGAAAATATTTAAATAATATAAAACTATAAAAATATACTAACAACACAATATAAATAATAGTATAAGAAAAAAAACTACTAATAAAGAATATTCAATATTCAAAATATAAAACAATATAAATAGTAAAATAATAAAAAATATTAATGCAATATTGTACTATAGAAAATACATTATAAATATAAGGTATAAATAATAATAATAATAATAATAATAATAATAATAATAATAATACAAGTAATACAATTTTAAAATACAAAATGCTAAACTTTAAGAATTATTATTATTATTATTATTATTATTATTATTATTATTATTATTATTGTCACTACATTATATTGTTTAAATTATTATTGTTATCATCAAAATCTTCTATTTTACACATTATAAATACACAAACATCATAGACACCTTTGTCCACCATGTTGGCGCCATTGTGGCCTCAGTATACTGTACTTACAGCAGTAATATAATTAGAGGTGAGAGAACAGGATTGTTTGCTCCAGTATTGCGGTTCCTGAAAGTACTAGATACTGGAACGAATACCGCGTGGTGCTTGAATGAAAGCGATAGTCTCCTCCCCACAGGTTTGGCGGCTTAGATCAACCTATAAACATGGCAGGAAAGCAACTGGGAGGTCCTGAAGGGTAACAGCTATGTTGGCTGCTGTCATAGCACTGATTGGCCGGCTGCATCAGGTAACCTGGATATTTATAGATGGGGTACAGTATATATAGATTGGAGTGTATAAACTGGGTATTTATAGATTGGAGTGTATAGAAGAGGTGCATATATACCGGGTGTATATAGACTGGGTATATATGATGAGGGGGAGAATTAAGAAGGTTGGTACAAATATACGCCACTATTAAATAAAGCCCTTCCGCCTTTTTCAGGCTGAATTTCCAAAAAGACGCATGCAAATCTGCTTCTTTACAATGGCGTACAGCAAGGGTGTATGATGATCATTCTCCCCCTGGGTGTATATAGAGCCAGGTCTCCAGGGGCTTGAATTGTGTTCTGTTAGCTGACAGGGAGAGCTGCTGGAGCAGGGACATAGAAGGTGGAGGGTTACATTATATAGTCAGTAGGTGACAGGGAGAGCTGCTGGAGCAGGGACACAGAAGGTGGAGGGTTACATTATATAGTCAGTAGGTGACAGGGAGAGCTGCTGGAGCAGGGACACAGAAGGTGGAGGGTTACATTATATAGTCAGTAGCTGACAGGAAGAGCTGCTGGAGCAGGGACATAAAAGGTGGAGGGTTACATTATATAGTCAGTAGGTGACAGGGAGAGCTGCTGGAGCAGGGACATAGAAGGTGGAGGGTTACATTATATAGTCAGTAGGTGACAGGGAGAGCTGCTGGAGCAGGGACACAGAAGGTGGTTACATTATATAGTCAGTAGGTGACAGGGAGAGCTGCTGGAGCAGGGACATAGAAGGTGGAGGGTTACATTATATAGTCAGTCAGGTGACAGGGAGAGCTGCTGGAGCAGGGACACAGCAGGTGGTTACATTATATAGTCAGTAGGTGACAGGGAGAGCTGCTGGAGCAGGGGCACAGCAGGTGGTTACATTATATAGTCAGTAGGTGACAGGGAGAGCTGCTGGAACAGGGACACAGAAGGTGGAGGGTTACATTATATAATCAGTCAGGTGACAGGGAGAGCTGCTGGAGCAGGGACACAGCAGGTGGTTACATTATATAGTCAGTAGGTGACAGGGAGAGCTGCTGGAGCAGGGGCACAGCAGGTGGTTACATTATATAGTCAGTAGGTGACAGGGAGAGCTGCTGGAACAGGGACACAGAAGGTGGAGGGTTACATTATATAGTCAGTCAGGTGACAGGGAGAGCTGCTGGAGCAGGGACACAGCAGGTGGTTACATTATATAGTCAGTAGCTGACAGGAAGAGCTGCTGGAGCAGGGACATAGAAGGTGGAGGGTTACATTATATAGTCAGTCAGGTGACAGGGAGAGCTGCTGGAGCAGGGACACAGCAGGTGGTTACATTATATAGTCAGTAGGTGACAGGGAGAGCTGCTGGAGCAGGGACACAGCAGGTGGTTACATTATATAGTCAGTAGGTGACAGGGAGAGCTGCTGGAGCAGGGACACAGCAGGTGGTTACATTATATAGTCAGTAGGTGACAGGGAGAGCTGCTGGAGCAGGGACACAGAAGGTGGAGGGTTACATTATATAGTCAGGTGACAGGGAGAGCTGCTGGAGCAGGGACACAGCAGGTGGTTACATTATATAGTCAGTAGGTGACAGGGAGAGCTGCTGGAGCAGGGATACAGAAGGTGGAGGGTTACATTATATAGTCAGTAGGTGACAGGGAGAGCTGCTGGAGCAGGGACACAGAAGGTGGAGGGTTACATAATATAGTCAGTAGCTGACAGGAAGAGCTGCTGGAGCAGGGACATAAAAGGTGGAGGGTTACATTATATAGTCAGTAGGTGACAGGGAGAGCTGCTGGAGCAGGGACATAGAAGGTGGAGGGTTACATTATATAGTCAGTAGGTGACAGGGAGAGCTGCTGGAGCAGGGACATAGAAGGTGGAGGGTTACATTATATAGTCAGTCAGGTGACAGGGAGAGCTGCTGGAGCAGGGACACAGCAGGTGGTTACATTATATAGTCAGTAGGTGACAGGGAGAGCTGCTGGAGCAGGGGCACAGCAGGTGGTTACATTATATAGTCAGTAGGTGACAGGGAGAGCTGCTGGAACAGGGACACAGAAGGTGGAGGGTTACATTATATAATCAGTCAGGTGACAGGGAGAGCTGCTGGAGCAGGGACACAGCAGGTGGTTACATTATATAGTCAGTAGGTGACAGGGAGAGCTGCTGGAGCAGGGGCACAGCAGGTGG